>NC_140086.1:108515460-108784186 GCF_964237585.1 Gallinula chloropus
GCATATATAAATGTTAAAATTGCAATGTGAGGTCACACCATGATAATATGATGCTTCGGGTTGGGTATTTTAGAAAATATTTCTTAAACAGCCTTGTTTTACAGTACAATATACATTCTCAGTACGCATACTTGGCACTGTTTATTCAAATATTCATAGTAAAAATCAGACTTCTAGGTACGTACCTACTCTTTTGCCCTTTGAAGAATAAATCCTACTTTAATACTTAGGGACACACTGCTTACTGAGAACATACATAAGGCTTCTTTAAAAATTCTAAGCCAGCTGCTTAGAAATAGGCCATCACCAAATAGGTCTGCTTCCATGTAGGCTAAGGGCATACACTGAAGTCTCATTGGCTTGAATGTGAAGAAAATCAGATCTAAAACCGGAACTATGTGAATATTTTTTCTTGTCTGTGCTTTTAGCTTCCAACTTGACCTTACTAAATACACCAATTTGATATAAAGTTGATTAATGACACAGATGACTCCTGAATGCAGTGGAAAGATTTCTGGAAAAACCCGAAATCTGGTTCTGAATCCAGGTATGTAGAAAACTGGAAGGATTTGATCCACTGTGGTTCCATCACGTTGCTGAAAACTCAAAATGACGTAAACACCATAATTGATGTCATGCGTTTGAGAAGTGCTTTCTATTCTGTTAGGTTTCTTGGAGAATATATGAGATATCAAAAATCAGTTGAGACACTGATTTTTAATTAGATATTTGGGTTTTGCTGAAATCTTGGCATACAAAATGAGATTTGAGAAGTGTGAACAAAGTTGAGGGAAGCATTCAGTTTGAAAACCTTGAAGTCAAAAGCACATTTCTAATAAATTTAAGGGGTGAGTGATGGCCACTAAAAGAAGTGACTTGAGTGAAAGTCTGTTTGAGAATAGAGGGCATGCAAAAAAGGATTCTGGGGGAGGAATCCCTAAGCAGGATGCTGCTAACATTTTCCTTGGGCACTATTTTGTTACTTCAGTACAGTTCTGAGTGCTCAGTGACAGACTGGGAATGGGACTTTGTGCAACCATTTGCTCTGTGTGTGACAACAGGGGGATTACTGCTGCTACTTTTTTTTTTTCCCTAAATATAGAGCAATGAGCAATTAAGTGCCTCCGCTCCTCATGCTTGTACCAGCCCTGTATGAGCATATTGCATCTCAGATGGTAGCAGCCTGCTGCCACATTCACCTTTGGAAGGCTTAATTAGACTGTAAAATGTCTAAGAAGGCACTAGCTAACACAGGGCTGACCACAGTGCTTTAAAACCACTGTTTATACATAACACACATGCACTATTCCCATTATCACCAGCAGTTCTGCTCTGCACATATAAACTGGTACAATTGCATATTTAACCAGTCAAAAATTTTGCCCTTATTGCAGCTCCTACAGAAGAGAAAAGGCAGAAGGGTTAATAGTATAATGCAGCCACGTAACAAACATTTCCACAGAGAACCTTCTCTCCTCCCAGGCACTTCCATCTCATTTGGTGTCAGCAAGAAACCTGCTCCCAAAACAAGCTGCAAGTCCTGCTGCAGAAGCAGCGCTACCAGAGCACGCTTACACATGCTGCGTGGGGCTGGACTGTGCTCACCATCAGCCAGGAGATCCCAGGTTTAATTTTGTTAATATTCTCCTGAGAGGTGTACAGAACACTTACCAGATATTTTAAATTTATTGATCACATTGAAAGTGCTTTTTACTTCCCCCGCCCATAATTCAGCCATATCCCATCTTTCCTGTGACTCCTCCCTGGTTTTTTTTAGGGGATGGCTATAATTTTTTTTTTTTTTTTTTTTTGGCCATGATTAGCACTCCTTCTGCTTTTAGCTATTTGATCCCTTTCCTCTGATCTCTTATCTCCAGCCTCAGCCACTTTTTGTTCAAGTCACTCTGGATCTGGTCACAATGGGTTTTCCATATGGGAGTTCACACAGTGCTGCAAAAGCAGCAGTAAATCTACTGTGTCTGTAATGCTGCCATATTAATTCCTAATCAATTTCAAAGCTGTATTTGAAACTCATACATTTCACCTCAGCAAAATCAAAATAACGTCAAGTTGCCAACAGCAAATGAAACTTGGAAATATAATTAAAAACATATAGGCTAGGAATGTATTGTTTCTGAGGTCTTTGCAATTGCCACTGTGCTAGGCACTATAAATTGATGGCAAGAGGGTATATGAAACTGAGATCCTCTTATAACAAAAGCATAGCTCCATATTGCTTGAGGTAACAGAAAAACTGCTGTTAGCTGAAAGTGAGTGATGACTGCAAGTAGAAACCAAAGAATTTTTTTCTTTTTTGCTGCAAGGATCAATTCCAAATTGGTTAAAATCGGAGCTGGAGATCCTGCAAAGACTGCTTAAAGTTACTCTGCATGCAAGTCCTAATGCAGTCCTGGGCGAGCTCAAGAGTTTGTGTTAGTATGTTCTTGTGACTCTGATTTTTCTGCTTCCCAGATAATGACAAGGTGTGACTTATACTCCATGTTATACACGACATTCCACAAAATTGCATGCAAATATTAATTTATCCCCATGCTGATACTACTGTATTTTAAACAAAAGTCATGGCAAGGTTTCGCTCCTATCATGCTCTTTTTTTGTGTGTGTGTGGAGGCAGAATGTCAGAAATAAAGCCTATGTTATTATTCGGTATCTTACTGCATAGCCTGAGGAAAGTCTAATTATCATTTACAATAAATAATTTCCTCCATATTTATTATCAATGGAAATCTACTCATAGACATTCAGGCAAGGAATTCTGCTACATGGGCAAAAAACCATGTACTATCTTTTTCAACAGCAGCTCAGCTTACAACCTGAATGTCTGTAGCTTTTTCATTAAATTCATTATTGCCTTATTGTACCTGGTCTCTTGTTCTTCCATAAGGCACTGTCAATAGACAGACAGATGAATTTCTTCATGTTCTAAGTATTTTCTACTTTTATCTGTTGACCAGATTCACAAAATATTTATGGGCCCTGTAGCAATTCTTGTGCTTTACAAAACAAGGGATTTTTTTGTGCTAAAAATAACATAAGGTCCCAGTTCTTAGTCTGATTCTAATTTCTCTTTGCCAGTACATAAATCTGGTGTAATTTTAATGAGGTCAGCAGAGGAGCAACCGGTTAAAACAGAGGTAACTACTGCCAGAATCAGCCCCTTCAATTTCTTATAGACTTCAAATCTGCAATAAGGGGGAGTGACACACTTATCTAAAATAACCAGAATTAGCCAATTACATTGATATTTTATTTAAATCAAATATTCTCACCAAGGGCCTGATTTTTTTTTTTTGCATTTGTTCCACTGTAAACTACAGAAGCTATCAATTGAAGTCAGAAGTCAAAACATTTACACCTACAGCTGTGAAACTAATGGATTTTCCCGTTTGCAGACTGAAAAATGCCCTTGAAACACTGTACTCACCCCCTCAACAAAAAAAACCCAAACCCAAAATACAGCTCAGGCAGATCTGGAGTGAAAAAAAGAAAAGGAAAAGAAACACATTTCAGGTGACCTAAAACATTTAGTTCAGACCAAAATGATTTCTTGAAAGGAAATATAAAATGCATCACCCTCAGAGACAGGTGTTTTTGAGTGGAAATACTTAATTTCAAAGAAGTCATTCTGATGTGCCTTTTCCTAATCTCACCCATTTTGGGGTGGGAGGAACATACAAGTGTTTCTAACTACCTGCTGAAATACACCCTTGGAAAGAGGTCTGCAGACCTCTTGGCAGCCACTGGTACCGGTGGGTGCAACTGATAATTCTGGGGTAAGACCAGGGTCAAAAATTTTGGTTTTGCAGGCAACCCAGTGAGACAACACAGTTGTTCCAATGGACCTCAAACAAGGCACAAACTGGGATGGATCTGGCCTCAGTGCAATTAAGGCTGGACCTTTTCATTACATCTACCACATTCACATTACTTGTCCAAGCAACAAAAATAAATGCTCACTATAAAATACGAGGTACGAGCTGTTGGCTTTCCCCATGACAAGAGAACACATGCATGGTTTCCGACCACACCAGGAGAAACAGAAAAGGGATGGACTAGTTAGAAGTATTAACTGAACACAAAACAAGGACGCAGCTGCTCTGTATTGCCTGTTTCCTCTAACAATAGCAGCAGTCAGCAGGCAGGTAACAATCCTCTAACACCTCAAAGAGACAGATAAGGACTGTGACTGGCAGAAGATCTGGTGAATGTCAGCCAGCTAAAAGAAGCAAACAAAATCAACAGCCTAAACTAAGCCCAAGCTGTTACTTTTGTGTGGGTCCAGGAGGCATTTTTCTGGTTGTAGCTGCAAGAGAGGAATGCTGAGTGTGCAGAGAGGGAACTTCTTTTCTCTCACCTGAAGACCATGAGCCAGCCGAGTGTTGCAGGTTGCTAAGCCATCTGCACCAAGGTCTGCAGGGAGTGAGGGACAAAGGTCCATTCGGCAAGTTCACTGTAACTCAAGGGTTCCCTGATGCTTCCACTGGTGAATCCCACAGTAGGGATATCGAAAGGCTGCTTCTCGCTACTGGTCTGACAAAGACCTAATTTAAAGCAGATGCACCTGATGCACTGTTAGAAATCCAAAATATTTCCTTTGATTCCAAGAAAATTACAGTGTTTATTTCAACCAATGTCAGTGAAATCAGACCTCTTTCTTTCTTCCTAACTAATATTCCTCAAAAAATAGAGTGCCTCTTAAGAGCCATCAATGTAACAGGTGGAGTCCCATGAAGGTCAGCACAATTGACCCAGCTTACAGCAAGGCAGAATTTAGCACACTGATGTTAGCTTGTGAAAAATAAAACAGAAACATGATGGATATTAAAAACAGTGTTAAAACAGTGTGTTTTATACAGTAATTATAAGGTTATTTCTCGGTAATTCAATCTACCAAGGGTGAAAATATCTTTTTTATTGTTGCTTATGATGGTAGTAATTCTCTCTGGCATCTGTAAAAGCAACAATAGCTTTTCATTGATTTTGCTTAAAAGGAAAGTTCAGGGTTAGAAAATTAGTATTTCATGTGGAAACACAAAAAAACTTTCCAAAGTATATGCAATGGAAATCGTAATAATTATGTATGAGGAGGAAGTCAGTCTTGTGATTAGGGCCCCTGGGCAGACTTAGAAACCTCACTAGGGCTCCAATTCTTCCATATATTTTTTTTTAATTTCCTGTCTGAAAAATTAGAATAAGCCCCCTCTCTTTCTTTCATCCTGTTTGTTTGTTTTCTCTTTAGATAATAAACCTGGAGGTCCAGTAGAACTGGATTACATGTGCACATCCAAGATCCATATTGAAGTCGATTTTCTTTTATCAGGGTAAACCTGCATGCGAGATATTTCTTCCTGTTTGCTGCACAGTACTAGTGACTCATGTATCTATCTAGCTTTTACATAAGTTGGGCACTTCAGCCATTGCAGTAACACATATACAGGTAATATTAATGGAAGCCAAAAAATACCTCTTAGGTAGAGAAATGAATGAACATCCCAGTGACTAGCAAAGCTGCTCACAAAATGTAGGTCTTTAACTAAGAAGCATGTAAATGGTAAAAATAACTACAAGGGGCCATTTCAAAGTGAAGGCTGACTTTTACACAAGGAAATGGTGGATCCAGGAGAGCACAGTGTAATATGGCTGAATCTGTTGCTGTTTATAAATTAACTGGTTCAACTTTGTTGGCTTACATTATCAGAAGACCCTGCATGAATGAAAGGCTTGTCTTCTCTCTGAAGTTGCAGTCTCACAACATATATAGTCTTTAGAAAACACTAATTTTATCACTAATGCTCAATTACACTTTTTGTAAGATAAATCAACTACTCGACTTGCCACTGCAGCAGTGGAGAACTCCCTAACACATCCCCCCATTCCTTTAGCTTTCTGTTTATTCACACTCTTGCAGTAAATGTCACACATGATACCTTGTTTTTATCAAGTCCTGTTTAAAAAGAATTACAGTAACTCATATAATACTTACTTGAGCTCTAGACCTAGCACTCTCACTATGCAGAAAAGATGACTCACTTGTATAAATGACCCTCATCATATGGCTGTTAAAGATAATAAAATCAGGGGAAAAAATTGTATGTCAAGCAACAAGAGCTATACTTCAGAGTACTACATGCTCCTTATTTATGATTGGCGCTAACTGGCCTCCTACTCCACTTTAGGTTATTTTTACTAAGCATGATCTACTTTGGCTTCCTTGCCACTACTTCTTTGCTCCAGGAAAGAAGTTGGAGAGTCAGCATAGACCATATGCTACTGCTATCCCATGGAGCAGTCTTGAGTACAGGGTGACTTTCAGTCTTCAAAATACATCATTAATTAGCCAGAACCTAAACTGGAGATGGTGCTTCACTCAGGGGAACTGAGTGATGATACTGGAGGGGCACTGAAAGTTAAGATTCTTCTCAAACAGCTGAGATTGACATCTAGTGCTTACTAGGTATTCTTCACAAATATCCTGGATTATATATGTCCAATAAAGCCAATGGGAAAAATGTGAGTAATCCAATTATTCCTGGGGTCCCCTTTACCTCCAAGGGTTGTAAAAGTTTAGGAAAACTGAGTACAGCTGGAGACCTGCTCTTTGCACACACCAATGTACGTAAGGTAAGAAAGAGTCAAGCCCTAACACTGTAAAACCAGGAATTTAAAAGTAAAAACAGATGGACGAATAATCAAATCACAGCATAATAGAATGAACATGCAGCAATAAGAAGAAAGGAACTACACGGCAATGTTGAACATGGAACATATTTGCCAAACCTGTATCAAAAATGTCCTTGAAGCCAAATTACAAAAGACAACAAGCATAAAAGGAAAAGTGAGAAAAAGGAATATAAGAAAGAAAGAAACAAACAAAAAAAAGCAATCACAGCTGAATTGAATTGGTTGCCTTTAGGACTGAGCCCTGGAAGTCCATGACTCTGAATGTGTGTGCATGTGTGTTTGTGTATAAGAAATGTGCAAGAGAATATAGGTGAAATGCAGGATTGCTCCATGAACTTTAATGAAAAAATAACAGCCTAATATAGGCTGCCACCTAATATAGGTGAAATGCTACATCACAGAAAAAAAAAAGAAATATGTCATATATACATTTTGGAATGTTCCCATTATCCAAGCAGAACACAAATAAAAATTGTATATAGAGATTAATCTCACCAAGGATAAAGAAAATTACAGGTCTTGAATTATATTTACAGAAGCAAAGCACTGCTGAGCTAATAAAAGAAATAACTATTTCTAATGTATGAACACAGGAGTGCTGAAACATAAAATAGTGGAATCACAAGAACTACTACCAAACATACAACGCAACATAAAAACACTAAATCCTAGATTAGGAATAGAAGAGAGAAGACTATAGGTAAATCAAAACACTTATGTACTTCTGTCATCTTTCTGCATCTCATGAAGCCTATACACCAGTCCCGCTGTGCAGAAGATCTAGGAGAAGAAATGATAGGCATACATAAGTCATTGCATAAGAGATGAGCCTTTAATCTACATGTGATGATATTAAAAACATGCAGTCTTTTTGACTAGTGTTCTTTTTAGTTTTACAAAATAGTGTCACAACCATTCTGATATACCCTACTTTAGTGTAGGAGAAAAAACTGCAATAATGCTCCTCTCAAGCCCATATTCTGTCACACAGGTATAAAAATGGTCTGTGTGGGAATGCCATGAGCCCACACTGCAGTCACATTTGTGTCTTCTTTCTCTTCAGGGAATGTCCCCAACACCTGCTTTCAGACACTGAAGCCAGTTACCCTTCATCGTTTCAATAGTTCGTAAAGGGAAACCGATGCTCTTGGCGGGTAATTCAGAGCTTACATGACAAGGTCTTGTTCTAAGCTGTGTTTCAAAGAGAAATCTTCTTCCATTGACTGTGGGGAAACTGAGCACACATTTAAGTGGCTCAGTTAGACAACAGGCACCAAAGGCCTGGTACCTTGTACCAGCACTCACTGCAAATGGAGTTTGCCTAATTTTTGGCTGCACTGCACACCAAGTCCCACTGCCTGACTTTGGGTACGTCTATGGGTTACTTCATAATTTAGATTTGAGCAGAGACAGTTAAGAACCTGCATTAATGGCTCACCTCTGAGACCTAACTGTAGAAGACTATAAAGCCTAGCTCCCAAATGGCAAATTTAAGTCAAACGATCACTAAGTTAAAGGACAGTGTGACTATCTCAGCATCTAAAGCAGAATGATGGATTCAGGGCATTGCAGCTCTTCTCTTCAGGAACTTGTGACCAGTCTCTGAGCATATATGCTGACTTTTGGGCCCCTCACTACAAGAAAGTCACTGAGGTGCTGGAGTGTGTCCAAGGAAGGGCTAAGAAGCTTGTGAAGTGACTAGAGAACAGGTCTTGTGAGGACCGGCTGAGAGAAATGGAGTAGTTTATCCTGGACAAAAGGAGGCTGATGGGAGACCTTATCATAGAATCATAGAATGGTCTGGGTTAGAAAGGACCCCAAGAACCATACAGTTCCACCCCCCTGGCACAGGCAGGGCCACCAACCTCCAGGCACGATCTAGACAAGGTTGCCAAGGCCTCATCCAACCTGGCCTTGAACACCTCCAGGGACGGGGCATCCACCACCTCTCTGGGCAGCCCATTCCAGCACCTCACCACTCTGTAACAAACTAGTATCTAATCTAAACCTTCCTTCCTTTAGTTTTAATCCATTCCCCCTTGTCCTACCATTGTCTATCCTTTTAAAAAGTTGATTCCCCTCCTGTTTGTATGCTCCCTTCAGGTACTGGAAGGCTGCAATGAGGTCATCCCACAGCCTTCTCTTCTCTAGGCTGAGCAAGCCCAGCTGTCTCAGCCTCTTTGTAGGGTAGGTGCTCTCTACAATTCCATGAAAGGAGGTTGCACCCAGGTGGGTGTCAGTCTCTTCCCTAAAGTAACAACTGATAGGACAAGAGGAAACGGCCTCAAGTTGTACCAGAGGAGATTGGGTATTACGAAAAATTTCTTCAGTGTAAAACAGTTACCAGCCATTGGAACCAGCTGTCCAGGGAAGTGGTTGAGTCACCATGCCTGGAGTTATTTAAAAGACGTGTTGATATGGTGCCTTAGTGACATGGTTTAGTGGTGGATTTGGCAGTGCTATGTTAATTGTTGGACTCAATGACCTGAAAGGTCTTTTTCAATCTAAATGATTCTGATTCCATGATTCTGTGAACTCTTACAATGAAAGCAGACTGGAAAGAGCAGCAATATAGAAATGCTTACCCAGGCCACAAAAAAGCATTGACCTTGCTAACACGGCAGTCCCCTCTCCCCGCTTTTCATTCAGCCTAGTTATCCTGGATACAAAGTTAATGAAGACAGACCTCTGCACCAGCTTCAGTACCCTGCAAGTTCCGTATGGCACAGGGTAAGCCCAGGTGCCTTAGGTTTTGGTACAGAAAAGCTGCTGATGTGCTTACATTATGTTTCACTTTAACCACAAGCTCATTTCCCATGGATAATAAATACTGTATTCCATGTTATAAGGAAATTGATAGTAATTTTGCATCTGTTTTTAACAAATGAATACAGAAACTCCTGACATAATAATTAAAAATTAATCTTTAGATTATTCCTCAGTGGTTGTTCTTCACTGACTATCCCTGGTTGGTTGTAGACCGCGCTTTCTGCAGCTGTTGTACACTGGAGTATTACACTGGAAGGGAAATCACAGCAAATCCTGACACACATCCCTCATCTTTGCTTTTAAGCACTACTTATGCCCATAAAAAAGTGAAGAAAATATTTCATCTCCTAAAAAGAACAGCTGAATTTATGCCCATTATGGTCATTATTGCTAACAATAGGACACTATTGGTATATCTTCTCATCACAAACTTTTTAAGCTGGGGTCAATAATCTCTCTGCGAGTTCATGAAATACTCAAAAGCAAAACAACAAAATTACTCCGTATAAATCAGCCTGATGCAGATGAAATCACATTCCATTTCAGAGAGAATACAAAACAATCCTACAATCTTCTGAATGTTGCTTTAATGTAGACTTCTTTCAAGAACTTTAGAAACTAGCATTCAAACCGTAATAGCCCATAGAACATTGTAAACAGCTTATTTTAGATAGAAATCACATCACTTCTAAAATAGGGTTCATGTACTGACCGGCAATCAAACAGGGTGAACCAACTGAGTTAGACTGCAGAAGTTTTCCCCTGAGGATTAAGGTCTGGAAACTCAATTTGTTCTACTATTACATTATCTATAAAGGGTGGTCTCTTGCTAGTTGGCTCACCATCATGCCAAATCCTAGCACTTTAAAATACATGTATTTGATATCTAGAAGTTGGGGAGGAGTGGGGGGAGAAAAAAATCTAACTGGAATTAATCACAGAAAATTGTGGGGGGGGTTAATTCATCATTACATTCTGGAAAAAAAATTATTCAAACACTCTATATTATAAAAGGAACTTGCTTTATTGTTGTGTTGTGAGGAATCCATTAATCATACTGAAAGGTAAAGAAATTGCATTTTTACTTTTGTAACGTTTTAATATAAGATTCTTTTATTAAGAAACATAGCTCAGGACACATTTCTTAGAGATTGATCCTCCCCTAGGAACTCAAAAAATCTAGGTCCTAGTCCTGTGCCTGTCAGGCTCCTTGAGTGACCTTGGACGAGCTAGTTAATCTCTTACTAACTCATTTCTCCATCTGTAAAGTGGAGATAATCGCAATTCCTTTGTCTCGCTTGTCTGCCAAGACAGCAACGTCTTTGGGAGCAGCAAATGTTACAGACTGTGTGCTCGCATTTCATCCAGCCCAGTGGCCTGTGATCCTAGCCTGTTCTCCCAGGTAGTTTCCTACCACTCACTGCAGCTCTGCATCTTTCTCAATATCATCTTTGTTTTGCAGGAGAAGATGGAGGTGTGAACTGCTTTAAGATAGCAAAAGTGAACAGCCTGTATGATTGGTGATGACTGTGATTTGCTTCTGACACTTCAGTAAGGCAGAGGGGGATTGGAGGCAAGGCAAAATTACTGAGATAAAAAATATGAACTAAGGTGTAAGAAAAGTCTGCATAAGGAGATACCTTTGAAAAAGCTGTCTTTCTTTTGGTCTTTTTATTAGTAATACTTTAAAGAATATTAATTTTAGCAGAGTTGGGGCAATAACTCATGCCAAATAGATTTATTTAATGTATTTTTGCTTTCAGTGTTGTCTAGATTGATGAAAAGGAACTATCTGTATATTAAAAATACTACTTTAATGACAGAATGGAAAAGCCAGCAAATAAGTAAGTGCTAACAGCATCATTAGAGCTTCAGCAATCTCCGAATGCTGCAACAAGAGCATAGGGCTGAAAGCGTGCCAGGCTGTGATGAACAGAGGCAGACAATGCTACCCCATGCTTTTCACACTACTCTTTTCCACCCAACCTAGGGATCCTATAATCCCCCATTTCAGATGACTGGTAGCCTGCTGTTCTCTGGAGAGACTTTCCTGTTGCTGCCCAGGTCTGGTGGCTGCATCCTCCTAGGCTCTCTGGAAGGAATTCAGTAAAGAAAAATCAAGGAGAATTACTGGTATGGCAGCAAGGCGAAGTATGAGAGTCCAAAGGAAATATGTTGGGCTGGAGGAAATGGGCTGAGAAGGGAACCCTCTTAACAAAAAAGATGAGGGGTAGAGTGTAGCTCTACAAGGGCACTTTGCTTGTGAAATTATGGCAGGGTGAGGTGCAAGCTGGCACCGTGCATTTACGGCATGCATTCTTGGACACTTCTGTGCAGTGCTTGCTTGTTCTGCTGCTGTGCCATTAATTCAGTAGGAGGGAGAGAAAAACTTTAAAATAATTGCTATGAACATCATTTGCATTTAGGAGATCACACACAAAAGGTTATGCTGAGGTTTCCTGTAGAAATGCAGAGCAGAGAGCTGTAGTGTCCTGGCTTTCTACAGTTTTCAGCAGCACTCAACTGCTTCCTGCAGGCCAGAGACAGGAACAAACACCATTTCCAGTATTTATATACTGCTTTTATTTCTCCTATATTTAGATACTTTATTTTTTAACTTTCCCTGGCTGCTCCTCCAGCCACTGAAAGTTTAAGGAATTTGACTGAATTCCTAACAGCCACAGGGAATGTGAGGACTCACCTGTGGGGCCTGTTGGTACACAAGACACAAAGTTCCTCATCCTCAATTTGGCAGCAGGGTAAACCTTGCCAGCAGCCGCTGGGACAGCCACAGGCCCTTTGTACCAGTTGTGTATTTGGGACCCTACACATAAATATCTCATGTTCCTCCTCATTATGGCAGCCCACCCATAAGCTTTTCTCAGTTTGAAGAAGATGACCCCAAGTTGATGATGACATAAATATTTAATGTGGCCTAGCAACAGTGGGTAACCTCTCCACACATCTTAGGATTTTTTCCCCTTTGTTAATAAGCATAATTAAATTTTAGCCCACTGCTTTGCAACTGGCTAATCAGTTTTCACACGTTTATCCCCTAACATGCAGAAGGAACAATGTTCCTTCATAATACAAAGCACACCGGGGAGAAAGCTCAGGAGGTACAACACCTTTCCTTCCAATTTGGGTGTGTTCTTAACCCAGTGATTTGTCACTGCTACTGCATAGGAGAGAAAAACAAACACAAAACTGCCAAGTGTATAATACAAGTCCCAAAGCACTTGATGTGGAGATGTTACCATTATTTTTACAGTTGGAGTATATCTTGCCAAATTTAAAACACTGTACACTTTCCCACTCTATTCAAATAAGAAATGCTTGAGGGAGTGCCTCTGTCGCTAAGGGCTGCCAGTACCAGACGCTGATTTACCAGTCCTGGAACCAGGGAAATGCTTTTGTTTCCAGGATGAGATCCTGTCTTTACACCATGAAGGACTTCTTAATGTCACTAGGCAAGGAAGGCTCTGAATGTGGTGCTCTGCTGAGATTTCTACTGACGTTTCTCACATGCAGACCTTTTAAGAGAAACTCCAGGATGAAGACAAGTCACAGTCATAAAGTTTTAGTTGTGCCATGAAGACAAACATCCTAAAATTCACAGCCGCTCAGATCAATCTCACTTATACTCCCTTTTGTACTGATGTATTGTACTTGACCTTCTACAGAGTTGGTTGGTCCTGATCTACACTGGCATGAAATCAGACTTAGGGCTTGACAAAAAATCTGACTAACGCTGTCAACAGAAACAGGAAAATCACGTGTTTGCAACTGCTTTGCAATTAATATTGATCTGTATTGAACATCTTTGAATTACTGTTCTGTCTTTTTATGAAGACTTCATAAAAGTTAGCTATAGATGGAAGTATGAATCGAATATCAGGACACTGCAAATATAATAAAAAGAATTAAATGCTTCAGATTATCAATCTATTTTCTTGTAGTTAATTTAGGCAAAGGTATTATCTAAACTCTACTGCAATAAGCGGTATTTGAGATTGTGACTTTTCTCTATCACCACACTACCTAACATTGTCTCAAATTATAACTCTTCTAGGATTAGACAGATTTACCCAGACCTACAGTGTGAGGGCAGTCTTCACTACTCTTTATTCCTTATTCCTGTGTGTTCTCCTTTCCTAGAAAGGGTCAGCAGACCTGTCTTGCTCCACTCATGTTTACTTTAGTTTATTTCTCTTCATTTTAGTGGCCACATGAATCCCATCTTTCTTACTCATGATAATAATGTATGGAATGAATGGAATACAGAGAGAAAGCAAGCCTGGGTTAGAGAGAGGCTGCTGAGGCCTTCAAGAAACATCTGTCTTAAATGACTAGAAAAGAAAGGCAAGGATGAATACCAAACACTTTAACATAAAATTACGAAAATGGCATCTAAATTAAGCCTTCCATAATGATCTACAATAATACAAAGGAGATGTTGCCTGCAATCCTAAGCATTTCCCCCCCTACTGAACCTGTTCATAATCAATGAGCTACAGACATATAGATACTGCTGAGTGAAGGAGCAGATAAAAAAAGAAGTCACCTGTCAGTATTATAACATGCTGCTAATGTTGGAGGCTTAAAAAAATTCAAGTGGAGGCATCGTTGGGCTACTAATTACACTCTAGGGGTTACAGCATGATAATGGAATTTAATATTCCTTGACTTTGCTCCCCATGTTGCAGGCTATTAACATAGAATTAAAGCAATGTCCCTGAAACTACCACTCACCTTTCACATTTGAGTGATTTACAGCTAGGGATTTGATCTGATTTATCTTCTATTGGAAATTTTTCCAGGATCTTCTGGGTATTTTCCTAGCACAGATGCCAAGTGGCAGACAGGTCTACACTGTAATCAGGAGCAGCTGGAGTCCTACTCAAGCCCATCTAGTTCATCTCAATGCCACAACAAAGATGCAGCAGTATGGATTTCAGCACAGGTTGTGTAAGTGTGCCTGGGATCCTGAATGTTTGCTTGGGTGGCACGTTTCATTTCATTCCCTGTCACAGTGCCTTAACTTTTCCTGGCACCAAATCCTGCTTCCCAGAACCCAGCTTGGGTAAGTAAACACCTCTGCAACACTACTTCTGCATTTTCAGGGCAGACCTAGCCTGGACCACCCTGCATTGTTAGAGGCCTCGGATTCCCCAGCAAGAGAGGTTTATTTTGAAAGACCTGGAAAGAACAAGGAAATAACTCATATTTCTAGCCAGACTGGCTGCTGTTAAAGACTCTTGAGATACTTATTTGGTTTTGCACATAAATGCAGAATTTTCTTACCCCATCCCCAAGAGATGCTCAGCATTGTGGTACTATAGCACCAGCCTCACAAGGAACACGCTGCAGATACATGTCCATCTTGAGGCTGTCCGTCTGCCTGGCCTGTAATGAATCTTAAATTTTCTTGAGATCACTGCTCATCACCTGAACAAGTACTGAAGAGTAAATGAAAATAGCCATCCCATGAAAAAAACCCAACAAAAATCATTTAATGGCTGAAACAAAATGCCATCACTGCTGTGATAACAAAAGGTTTAAAGTGCATTACTGTCACTTCTCTATACACTTGAGGGCTGGCTACTGGGTCAGATGGTGCAACAGTCCATGTAATCTCCTGAATGGAAAAAAATTAGGCTCAAAGTGCCAAATAGATGCCCACAACATAATATCAGGTAAAACAAACACATTCCTCCTATAACCCCCTCCCCAAAATGTGAGAGAAATAGAGAGAAATTCCAGTCATTTCTCATTACTGTGAAGGTCAGCCTAGCTGGGAAAATTGTTTCTGCTTTACAATTCCCCAAACTGTAGAAAGCAGTTAGAGTTCTGGACAAAAACTAATGTTGCATTCAAAGGGAAAAGAGGCTGATACGGCATTGCTGCAGTAATAAGAGAATTTTTTACTCTTTCCACTTCCCTGTGAACCTAATCAACTGTGACATGAGAAAATATACTGGGCTCACCCAGCCAGAATCTGACTGCCACCTGAAAATGTCCTCAATATTCCACTGTTTGGGACTTTACAATGATCCTTCCGACATCAATTTTGTACATGTACATCAAAATGCCATTAGAAATGCTTACAAACACCTCCTGCTCACAGGCCTGCACTCAGACTCCAATCGAAGCCAAGCAGTAAAGACTCCCCAGTGGTTGACTAAAGGTTTCTTTCGATTACTCATATGAAAGCATTTGGTTATGGAAAGGCATCTTGGGGGAGCCTGGGGGATCTAAAGATCTTCCCCCTGGCCTCCCTTGTAAGCGCACTTGAATGTCATTAGGAGCAATATATATTGAAGGTACTTTAAAACCTGCCTTTAACATTTAATTAATATCTGTGAACTTATTAAGTTTCCTCATTCTCCTTGAGAGTCAACAAATAAACCATACCTTTTCAGGGTTGCAAGTATATCACAGGGAGTGAGAAGGTGTACTGAGAGAATGAGAACACATGGTATATACATCCTATCACACTCAGTTACATGGCATGTTCCTGCCTTCACATGCATGAACACACACGAGGCAGCTATAAATTAATTTAGCCTTGATAAATGTTTGGCGTATTTAATGCACTTCTTAGTGACACTTTTATTATTTCTCAGTGACGAAAAGCTGAATAAATCTAATGCAACTGAACACGATATTATCACCACCTTCTTTTGTTCTAATATTTACAGGAAATATTACAAGTGTTTGACATATAAATTGAGCATTTGACTGACTTTAATAACCATGTGATCAATAAGAACTGATATTTTTACAGTCTAAGCTCAATATTTAAAGGGCCAGGGGTCATGGATGTTTATCAAAGCACTAAGGCTAAAACTTTATTTTCAGAAACTGCAATTAATCTTTTTTTTTAAAGTCTATATTGACTTAGTATCATTAGAAGTCAAATTTTGCTCATAAAGTCTCAATCCTATTGGAGCTAGCATTTAGATATTTAGGGATTCATTTTAAATGTACTTTCCAGAACCATTTCAACACTTATATTAAAATTAGTGTTGAGTGATGGCAAGTCACTCAATACCTACATTGAAGATTATTCTTTATCCTTGGAAAATACCGATTATTTTTTTAAAAAATCTGATCAACCTTCATCACACATATGCTCCCTATGTATCTTATACTCATCTTTCCACATCAATTATCTTTTAAAAATTTCCCCCTTAAAATAACTTAGAAAACATAATTTCATTTTTCCTGATTGCAAAATTACATTCAGCCAGATGGAATCCAAACACCAGCCAGCCCTCCCAGGAAAAGTACTGCTCACTCTATGCCAAAGTGGCAGCTCTCCCATCCAAACAACTGTATCATGTAGCCTATGCATTCAGTACCTCTTCTCCCCAGAGAGAACAAAGTCAAACCAGTCTTAGCTTACATCTGGAATATTTACAGAACTCCATGTGGGCTTTTCTAGCACTTACAGAAACTCCTCATTAAAATTTCCAGCAGAAAATTCTCAAACAGAAAAGACATACATAGTAACTTAGAGGCTTTATGACCTTGCTTCGCTGTTACTTAGAATTGTTTCCTTTGTAAAAGTTGCCATGCACTTTGAGACAAGTAGGAGCATAATTCCTCTTTCTGGCCTGATGAACAGTCAATTATTGATATTCCAAGATGAAAAGTATAAGCCCTCAAGCATTTGTTTTTCTGCCAAATAAGGACACTCACCAGCATGTGGAGACCCCGGTTGAAGCCTCATGTCTGAATCGGGTGCAGTGAAAGGCTTGAACCTGAGCCTAAGACACCATTTCATGAGAGGATTTCAACAGATGCCATGAATAGACTTCTTTTCAGTGAACCTATGGCTTTCAATAAAAACTAATGTAAAAAAAAAAACAACTCTTGAGCTGTCCAGCTGTTTAAAAGGTTGTTAGGTATTTTGCAAAGGAGCAAGCTGTAAGAAAATGAGGGTGCTTACCACCCTGATGATTAGAAACCTCAGTTCTTGAGGTAACACTCCTTTGCTCAGTGCTGGATCATTTAACTGGCATGGCTGACTTTATTTTTGTAGGACAAACCCTGGTCTGTCAGAAGTTGGGAGGGTACCGAGCTTTTTCTTTCTACTTTGTGAGGAATCTCCTTTTCAGACCATTACCCCTGTTGCCTTAATGTTCTGAATCATGCCCTGAGAAATTTAAAAACAGCACCCTAATGTGAAGATTATATTCAACAGTGTGCAGCTTTGCAGTTTACTGGAAAAATGTCAGATTTAGCTTTTCTAAGCACCAGTCTGAAGTCCATGGTGATTTCCAGGATAAAGATCATTCTTTTGCAAAAAGGTTTTAAAAATTTTGATTAAAAATGTTACTGCACTATTATTATTTCCATTAGAATTCTAAGTTTTTGAGAAGTGGTGGGCATTTTTATTGTATTCAGGAAGTCTCTCCCTTTAAAAGCTCCCAAAGAAAGTGTTTTGGTAGCACTAAAATTCCCCAGTTTTGGACTCTTCCTTTTGAATTCAGTTTTTCAAATGGCATAGGGGTGCATGCACAGATGGTAAGTAAAAAGGGATGAAACCAGACTTCACAATTTTATTTCATTCATGTGAAACTTAGTCAGCTACTCCCTTTTCTTCTGTTTTATTTTTCTGGTTTGGAGCCAAATATTTCTTGAGATCATGGAATAACGTTGGGTCTCCTTTTTGCCTAAAACTAGTAGTAAGAGTTTCTCCTGTGAAGAAATTACAAAACTAAATACATTATGTCCAGAAAAACTTCTGCAAATTTCAATTTATGTTGCTCAGATGAGGGGCAAGTCTGATCTAAAAATAAGGTGACTTTATTTGCACAGCCCTGGAAAACAGAGTAGCACCTGGCTGGCCTTCAGACTTCCATGTGAGGTAATAACCAGGACTGTGATTTTGCTTTTTATGATTTGGAGTGAAGACTATTGTTAACCTAGTGAATCAGATTAAGACTTTCAAAACCACACACTGAAGATGAGGCTTCCATGTCCCTATTGATTCACAAGATAAATGGAGATGATGTGTGCAAGTGTTAAGGGCCTGTTTAGGCTGATGTTTGTCAAGGAGTATAAAGACAGAGAGCTGGGAGATGTTCTACATTTCACTATGTGGTTTGAGGTTTCTTTATAGGTTTTCCATATAAATGAATGCTATGCAAGCCATAGTTACCATGAAATAGGTATGTGGTATCTAGTGCAAAATGGCAGTAATGACTTTTTTCATAAGTAATGGCCCCAACAAAGGCATCTCAGATGTATATGCTGACACTTCTAACCGCTATCCTGATTTTTATTTTGTGAATAATTGCTCTTTCTGTATGTGACTGCTTCTTTTTCTGCTGACTCCATTCCCCTTTTGACCTGTGGACCCCTCAGATAAATATCCCAGGGATATCTGCTTTGTGTTCCAAGACATAGGGTAGTTTAATGACTTGTGAAAGTGTCTGTTTCAGCCTTTAAATAATTTACATGTTACCATGTTTTCCTCAGTAAACTGTGGTAATCTGGCTTCTAGAAATAATAGGTAAATGCTTCTTGTAATTTACTTTTTATAAAACACTACAGTTAGAAAAGAAACTCTGGAATTATCACTTGCTTGACAGGATCAGTAATCTTTGGGAGGAACAGATATCTCTGTAAAAGAAAAGAGTTAGGGTCTTTTGCTAACAGGCAACCTAAAGCTTATTACTAAGCTTCATTATGGTATGTGTGAAAAACAAATGAATAAACAAATATCAAAAAGCAGACTTCTCACCTGCTCATCTCTCTTAGGGGTTGCTGCTCTCTGGACTCAGACACAACAGCACGTCTCAGGGCAGAGCACATGTGCAGTTGTCTTCAAAAGCCTTTTATTTTTATTTTATTTGCTCACTATGGTCTGGATAGAAACTTCCTATGGGTCAGAGCTGGCTCACAGACCAGCAGTTGCACAGCTTTAATCTAAACATGCTTTACTGCCTCTTCCAGTATGCTTCTCGCACACAAGGTTTTGTACTTTTCCCACTGTTTTCCTCAGCGTGCTCTTTACCAGTGTAACCATTAGCATCATTTGACTTGTATAATATGAATCACTCGGGGGACATACAATGTACTTGTTATAAAGTTTCTGATGATATATTAATATGCCTAGATGTAAAGTTATGCATTTAAGAGCTTAGTAACTCTGATAAACACAGGACATTGTATGAACCTGGATGGCTTGGTGTGAATTATCAGAGTTTCCTGTGATACAAACTACAGACACAAGCAAGATTCTTCTAAGAAATCCAGAGGCTGGAATCTGTATTTTCACTCTTTCAAGCGCTAAGTAATAAATTCGACAGTTCACATCAATGGGACTGACTCAACCCTTCTGAAAATTAGATCAATGCTTATTCCAGAGACTAGCATTAGACTTTTGCACAGTATTATTTAATTTTAACTTGTCTACACTCCCTTTGTCCAAAGGCTAATAGAATATAATTACTCTAGGCTAGGAAAAATTTGATAATGTTGTAGGCAGCCTTACATTCAAAAATCCCTATTGTCACTTTCCCCCGATAGCTCTGTCAGTGACATGCTATTGTATCTCTCAGTCATAATCAAGTGAGATGAAAATTATTCTGAAAAGTAAATGTATGAGGAAACAACAGGAGGTACACATCAACACAAAGGATGCAACTGCCCACAGTGCACGTGCTAAAGCAAAGGTCTTCATTGCCTTACTACCATAACCACTGGGTCTAAGCCTCTTTCCACAGATATCAAAAGATGTTTTAAATTGACTTCAATTATTGCAGGACCAGGCTTGATTAAGAGATGATTTCTGCTGGAGCTCAGCATGCTGAATAGTGCCAACTCTGGAAAGAAAATGGATGGGAGTGGAAACGGATTTGGTACTTCATTTCTAGCATCTCCTCATTCTCCTCAAATCCTGAGTAGTCAAATATCTTTATATCCTCTTCTGAACAAGATTTAGGCTACAATAACATTACGCAAAGATCTATGATGACACTACTTAACCACTGCAATGCTTCTAAAAAGATTTAAAGGCACTGCCTCAAGAAGATACAAGCCTTTAAGTAAATCAGTCCTTTACAAACAAAAGGTGGTTACATTGGTATAATTTATGTGTATAAATAAATGCTCCATAAATACTTTACCACACATTTGTTTCATGGTGCAGATGTAACTTTGAGAAGCTTCCCTGGCTCTTTGAAAAATTAATGTGAATATTTTGGGAAGAAAGAAAGAGACAAGACCATTCAAATTCTGACTCTCCATCCCCAGGAGTTGATGTTATACATTTGCAGTTAAGTACCTTAGAAAGTTTCAGCTGTTTTCCACTGCCTACATACTATTGATGTTGCTACAGGTTAAGACGGAGTTCTAAAGCTGTTTCTCTTACTAGTGAGCACTTGCTTTTCAACATTTTAAAGTGAAGATGTGAACAAACCTTTGAAAAGTGACTGCATATTTCAATGCCAATATATTTTGCATGTAAAATATAAAAATCTCTCTGTGTTGCATTTGAAATCTGATAAATATTTATTATCAATGCTGTTTGCTTTTAATCTGTTCAGGATATCATTCCTCCAGCTCTTTAGTACTTAAACAAAAATGGCATTTACATTACAATATTGCTTGCCAACAATCTCATTTTCTGGTTTAGTCAGCAGCCTTCATGCTTGATTAGTCTTTAATTATACAAATACCTACATATTAAAAAAGTTTTCTTTTTTCCATACTTTGAGCATGTAATTATTTTCTCTTGCATGCAATAACCTTTAATTTTAGGATTAAGCAACTGATTCTCTTTAGTATGGATGGATTTTTTCAAGTGTTAAAGCAAATTTGGTTATTGTATTACGAGTAGGAAAATTAACTTTAGGAAAACCTTTCATTAGTGCATTTGACAGCACACTGAGCAGCTGACAGAAACTTCAAAATACTCAATGTACTTGAAAACAAAATGGATACCAGTTCTGTGTCCTCTGAAGTCAACAGCAACACTACTCTGAATTCAGCAAGCAAGTAACTGGAGCTATGTGATTCCTTTTTTGAATATTCCTTGCTTTCACAGAATTAATGTTACAGCAGTACCTAGAAGCCCAATGCAAGATCAAGGCCCCATTGCATTACACCAAACAGCTGTAAAAGTTTAAAGTCTAAAGAGATCAAACAATGGTGGAAGAATAAACAAAGGAACAGCAAGGCAAAATGACACGCGAGACAGTGACAGAGCTGGGACTGCAATCTGGCGTTCCTGACTCCAACAACCCATTTACTAGAGCACTTTGCTTCCTGATGCAAATTAATTTTCAAAAGTGGCTTCAGTAAGCAAAGGCATAGCTTGATAATGAGATTAGAGCTAAATATGCAGATTGTATGTGGTAGTAAAAGAATTCCCTCTCCTCCATTCCCTGCAGTTTTCACTCAGGAGAGCATGGACTGCCAAGTTTGGGTCTCCAGGATTGACATATGTTATCTCTATACCTGCTTGTACATTTGAAGTACCAGTGATTTCCCCCTAGACATACTCTTTGAATGTCTATGGGGAAAACATCAAGGAATTTTAGAATGGCTTGGTTTTCTCAAGTTTTGTTTATTTTTGTATTTGTTTTACATGAACTGAAAATTCTGTCAGACACATTTTGATTGCATGGAGAACATGTTTCATAGTCAGAAGGCAGTTAAAAAAATAGGAAGCTGTAATTCTCTAAAGTTAGGGAGGGAGAAGAGGGGGGAACCTTCCTAACAGCATATTGAGCTTGCTCCTGTCTCATTTGAGACCTATGAGAAACCTCCTGCCAACTTCCCTAGGATAGTGTTAGGTCTCGTTATAAAGTGAAAAGTTGCAGACAGAGGCAGGATGTAAATGCACGCAGCATCTTACTCCAGAGTGGTGATCAGTGATACAATTTCAGCCTTTCACAATGCCAACCAATCCTTATGGGTTTTTTTTTTTTTGTGTCTCTCTCCCAGTGGAAAAGGTCAGTGGGAATAAAGACACTGTGAATAACAAAGACATTGTTTTTCTTCCATCTTCTCCTCCTCCCAGCATTTTCCTTTTCATCCCTGAAATCAAGCCTTGTCCCTGAGGAATTTTACGCTGATTGAAGCTGCACCCTCAGATGAGTCCTGGATCTCGCTCCCAGTACAGCCCTAAGTCCTCATCATCTGTCCCACCCTCCAAGCCCCACACTCCCCCACCCCGGCCAGCCCCAGCCCCATAAGCCCATGGAACACCCACATTGACAGTTCTGCTTGACACTTTGCAAGGTGTCTCCCACCTCCTAAGGAAAGGTCAAGATGACATCAGCCCTCCACCACCTCAGGTCCTGTTCCAGCTGAAGCCACCAGTCCACAAGGATAGTACATACCCCAAACTGGGAGTAGAGCAAGAAGAGACAGTGCTCCAGTTGGTTCTGGCTGTCCAGATGGTTGTAAATAAGATTATAAGGTTACTATGGTGAAAATCATAAGACCATTAGCAACTAACAATTTTTATACCACTTGTTATCACATTCATTCAGAATCATCTTCTGATATCAATTTATTGACCATCACTGCTACAGACTATAATTCTTTTAGGCTTCTCTTTATAGCATCTATACTTTTGCTAAGTGTCCAGGATCCTCCCAGGTCTGACTGCTTCTCTGGTGCTTTTTAGAAAGGCACACAAAGACATTGCAGCAGTGATTGCTGCTTTAAAGAATCTTAGCTCCTTTAAGAACTAAAATGCACCATCATCATTCCTTTAGTAAAAAGATAATCCTAGCAATATAGGATGTGCTATTTTCATACATCAGTTTTTCTCTTCTGGAAACTAAGCTCTGCCTTCTGATCTCTTTCACAAACATAACCTAGCTTGGTTCTCCAACTGGAATCCTCACAGGATATTATTTGATCTCTAAGCTATCAGAAATAACTCAAATTCCTGTTGTGCAGGAAATTCTCCTGATTTAAGTCATAATTTCTGACACAAATGCAGATAGAAGGTGGAATACTAAGATGTTGCTGCCAAACAAAACTTGAATTTGAAAATTCAAGCAGATTTCAGCAGATTTCAAACCATCACCATGAATTAAAGTGCTTTCAATTTTTTTTGTTAAATCACTATGTAATAAATTGTTTATCTACAACTTAAGCTGATTTTAAACAAAAGCTATCCTCAGTTCTATGCACTTCTCAGGCCTAAAATGTAAAAATAAGAAGAAACTTTGGGCAGGGGAGAACTTTGTGGAGCTACACCATTGTTAGAAAAGAAAAATCACATAGAATATTTCTGATCAGTTTGCATTATTACAGTATCAAAATAAAAAAATGTGTGTATTTCAAAGGTAAGACAATTTATTTTTTTTCCAGGAATCACAGTCCTCATCTAACTTCTTGTTCTCTTTCCTTTACTCCATCTCCTTTGTCAGCTGGTGACCAATATCTTAATTTCTTGACTTCGTCCTGGATCAGCAGCAAAAAATACATTTGTGCTACAAGACAGGTTGTCTTAAAAATCTTTCTAACCTTGCTGGTGGAATGAATACTAGGGAAATGGCAAAAGACTTCTCTTCCAGTTGAACACATTATGGTGGGGCCCCTTAAGACCTACAACCCATCTCTTTCTAACATGGATTCAAACAGTGATTTGTATCTTCTATTTTTTACTTGTTTTTAAAGCTTTATAGCAGAATGTAGTATATTACAAGCTCATAATTTAAAAATAAATTTTATGATCATCACATCTATAAGGTATCAAGTCTGATTGTTGATTTCTGACCTGCTAGGGGATACCTTCTCATCTTGTGTGCTGCTATTGCTTAAACAATCACAATTTCCTCATACCCTAACCTATCTAGAGGTCTTAGAAATACACATTTTCTGACTTGTGGCTGAGGTGGTAACCTCTGACCTTCTAATTTTTCCATTTCCATATAATTAATCATTGGTTACTTCAAAAGAAAGCAGAAGGTTGGTGGAGAAAGGGGAATATGAAACAAGAAGGATTTGGACAGCTCATGTTTCCAGTGAGACTCCCTGGATAAAAGGATTTTTTTTTTCTTTTGCCTAATTTGTTTCTAGTTGCAGCACTAAGGTCAGAATAAGCCAAGAGAATGAATGGAATAAATGTCCTGATGGGCTGCCCGAAGCTGCCTGGTGTTACGGATCAGCGTAAAACCAGCTCTCTTTCCTCTGCCTGGGCCGATGTAACTCACTGGAGTGGCAAATTACATCAGACCTACAGCTGTAACCCGACATTATGATTAATTTGATCAGTAATTTCTCCTGTTTTTCATTTTAATCGGTGTGACTATTCTGCTGTGGCAGGTCTTTCAGATCTAATTAAGATAAATTTCAGAGTAAAAGACTTGGCAGAATTTTCGAGTCAAATCCGAGCGTCAAGTGTGAAGACCTGCAGCACCAGTCAATCAATTTCCAGTAAAGACGGCAGGTTGTAACTCAGCAATCAACCCATTAACACTTAAAAAATTTCATAATCTCCAAGCCTCTGCTTAGTCACTCTCTCAAAACATTCTGGCTAGAAATAAAAAAGAGAAAGTATTATTATTTTTTTAAACACCTGCTCTAAACTGCACCTACTAAAACCACTAACAGAATCCACAAGTGGATACTCTGATAGATTTCTGTTAATACTGCTGAAAAAAAAGCTTTATTTTAAACTTTAAAACAGTCTGGAGTGGCTTTTTTTCTTTTTTCTTAATTTTTTTTTCCAGGCAGTACCTAGAAGCTGAGCAACCTCTTTTAGGTGCTTATTTGTACAAGGGGGTGTGAATGATACAACATCAGGGCTATATCACTTCCAGAATATTGCTCCTCAATCAGATTCAACAAGTCCACTAGGTTCTCTGTGTTCACTTGGTCCACTCACTTGCTTCCAAGCAGAAGAATTTTGTTTTCACAGAACTAGAAACCTCTGATGACTTGCAATTTTTTCTTTTTTTTTTTTTTTTCATTACAAAGATGTGAAGGGTACAAAAAATATCAGAAAACAGATTCATGCTTTGGGATATTCCCTATTTCCTTGAAAAGTTTTTGGAAATGTAAGTGAAAGGATAAATTAAGATAAATTAATGCTACCTAAACAGATCTACTGGATTTTAAAGAGGTGCTATGTCAATTTTTTCCATCCCTGAGATCCCCAAGGGTCCTCCTCTCTGCCTAGAGAGGCTTTGGAAATAGAAGACCTTATGGGATATGGATCCTTTCCCAAATTTGTCCTGGGAGGATGTTATGTATTTATTTTCCCATTTATTAAATACTTCAATTGCTTTAGGGAGTTTATTAAAAGCTCCCATTTAAGAAGCCAGAGCTTGCTGGGCAAACAGCTCCACTTTCCTCTCCTTCAGAGAATTCTCTAGCAAATGGTTTCCTATATTAGCCTCAGCTTCTGCCCCTTGGGTGCTAATAATGCCAGTTGTTTTGCTCGAAGATTAATTTCCTTTGCTTTAAATGTGATTCAGACACCAGTACTCCTTGTGCTTCTCAAAATAGCAACACCTGCAGAGTGTATTTGGATGGACCAGGCAGCCAGTGTTCCAACTGAGAGAAGGTTTCCTCAGGGAACGAAGAGACTTGCTTATAAAGTCTCTTTGAGAAGTCTTAAACATCTCTTTGCTCTGTTTAAATGCAGTATTCAACAGCTTTATAGTGTGAAGTCCCAATGCCTCAAAGACCCCAGAAAAGCAGGGAACTTCTGGGAGAAGGACGACACAGCTGAGGAGAAGATCTGAAACCCTCCCCAATCCTGTGGATGGATGCAGTCTCACATGTAAATAGAACTAGCCTTTCTGTGGAAATGATGCCCATGGATCTCCAGGTAGACACGCAGAGTAGCAGCCCTCACATGAGCTAGCTGAGCCAGGCAACCAGCTTGCGTCTCTGCACTGTGCACCAGTGCCAGGGAGCATGGTACAGCACGGTGCAGAGACACCCGAGTGTCCAGCTAGGACAAACTGCCAAGTTGCCATACTGGAGTGGCCTAACCAGTGGCAGACCCAGGAGGGGTGAGAGGATCATAGAAGTGCTCAGAAGAGGTGAGAAAAGAGGAGAAGAAGTAGTAGTAGTAGTGCATCCTCCCTGGATGCAGCGAAAAGCAAAGCCAACAAATTCTCAAGAAAGGTACAAGTTTGTGGTGTGGTTCACAGAACTACTGCAGTGGCAGCAAAAGGAAAAGCATAAAAACGAAAGGAGGGGACCTGAATCAGAGCAGGATATGCAGTGTATAATAAGCACATGTGTGCAGTATATCAGTATGACTTTCTAGCTAGTGGAAAGTTTTAAACAAGTAGTTGCCTTTTCCACTCATGAAATCACGTTTATCAATCTACAAAAATAATTAGAATACCGTAACAATACTCAGAAATCCAAACCTGTCAGTAGAACAAGATGTTTAAAACTTTCTGGACCTGTTTCAAACAAGCAGAGGATGAAATACGCAAAATATTCTCAGCAGTTCACCAAGCTCAACTCAATTAGATGACTGCAGGGAGTTTCTATGTTATTATTTTAGAACTGAGATGTGGGTCTGGCCAGTACCTTCTAGAAATCCGGCTAAGATTAGCACTTCAAAAGGTTCACTTTAAGCAGGTGATGGGCATGAACCTTGCTGAATAAACATCCATTGTATGTCTCTATATCACATGTTGCCTTGTGACATTCAATAACTTACTTCCTATTGATAGTAAAAATTAGGAAGTTTTGGAAAATGGATTCAAAGCACTAGGTTTGCTCACCATTCTCAAAATATTTCCTTGTCAAACTGATTACTGAGTAACTTGCGAACAGGCAGTCATACATTGCACTATATCATATGCAGAACGAAGGCTAGGTAATTTTAGGGACGCAAACAAACGAAAAAAAATACTAAAAGGAAACCCACAGTGGGATTACTGGTGTCATAATCTTGATCAAGTTTTCTTGATCTCAGAATTCAATAAGCATGAGAAAAATACAGCAGGTCTTGGATTTGAATACAGATGTAAAAACAGCCTATGACTACAGTCCTTGCAAACTTATCCCAGTTGCTTTCCTCAAACCAAAAGACTTGGTTAGTTCTTCTGTACTATAAATATATGTAAAACACTGAAATTTCTTTAAAGTAGATTTTTCCTTAATGAGAAGCCAATCCGCGAATGAGGCTGGGGGGCAAAAGGAAGGGGTGGTTTGGTTTTTTATGACTGTTGGAGCCTCAGGCATCTGTGTACACATTCTCCCTCATTTACAGCTGAGTGTTTCAGCCTTTCTGTTTCTATTTTCTCCTTTGTTATAAAAGTGTTGAGGTTCCAAATACATTATTTAAGATTAGTATGAAAATTTAATCTGAAGGAGGTTCTGGTTTTGCTATCCTAGAGTTTGCTATTACTTGCAAGTTTTTTCTGCTGTTGCCATCTCCTCACTTCCTTTCGTCCCTCCTTTTATTATTATTTTTTTCTCACTCATCATCTTCCATCAGCTCCAGTTATTGTAGGTAGGCTTCTATGACAAAAAGATGCTTTAGGAAAGAGTTCTGAAAACGGTCAGAATAATTTTACAGTGAGGCAATCCCTGGAGAACTTCCTGTTTGTCTGTTCCTATTCACACATGAACAGAGCAGTAGAAATCATTGGGAATTCTTCTATTCCTATAGTGCAGCTCTCCCTTTGTAGATCTGGCTGTGGCTGTTCATCTTATCCACATTGCTAAAATGTACAGTGAGTGTCAGTGCCAGAAGCTAACCCCCATTTGGAGCCAGTTAAATATGTGTTGCTGATACAAAGCACCTTATTCTGGTAGTCAAGCAGAATAATTGGATACTCAGTACTTGACTCATCTAATTTTATACAGCATATAATCAAGATCTTATGGCTCCAGAAATTTAATTGAATGGAAACTCTGTAAAAGGTGCTAACTATCCTTTGAAGTTGCAACTTGCTGATCATTCAAGAAACCACATAGTTTGCCATGTAATAACATTAAACATTCACAGGAGAAGTGTAGTTGTACAAGTGTGTTTTCCCAGTCCCCAATTTACATGTTTTTTTGGGTTTCAAAGTCCCCAATTTACAAATGAACTAGGTTGTCTTTCACCTGTGAGTTCTTTTGTCTCAATTGACACAATGGAAGTAAAAGTCAAAATATGACTATCTACAGGAGGAACTTCATCATTCAAAGGTGAAGGAATGAAAGTCTTCATCATCTAACCGACCTACCTCCTGAAATACAGCTCTGCTTTGGAGAACCATCCTCTGGTCTGTTGTTTTTTGCAAATCAGCTATGACCCTGGTTCTGTGGTATTTTCCTTCTACCACTGTAAGCCTGGAGCATCATCACTAGTGTCAGCACATAATCCAGGCCCTGGAACCTGAAGTGAGGTTTTTCATCTTTCTAGACAATCATTAAAAGACTTCCTAAAAATAATAGTTTTATAACTCCAATCCAGCCCACTGAACTGAGTAAAGAATAGTGATAAAATTAGAACAAAGTATTACAAAACAATCTGACAGGAATAATTCTGAGACTTTTAGCTGGTGTACGCTGCTCCGGTATTATTAATTTCTGATCAGGTAGCAAAAGTATCTCACCCAGGTATACCTAAGCAAGTCACTTTCATTTAATTTGCCTTCTGAAGGACATGACAGCATCTGTACATTTTGAGATGTAATTGCTGTTATCCTTCAGAGTTTTTTGAAACAAACACAATCATCCTCCTGAATTACTGACTTTCCATGACAATTTTTTGAGGTTGCATTGTTCTAAACTAATATCTTTCAGACAGATCCTGAATAATGTAAGAGGATAAAGCCCACATGAAAAAATCAGGAATTCAGAAATGAAATTTAAGCTGTCAAACTTTAACTTAGTTGATCTTTATTCCCTTAATATTCTTCAAACAAAACCCATTTCATTCTAGTTCATAAAGAACATTACCTTAGAGGCCATAAAATCGCTGAATTTTGTTCTAGGTCGATTTTAAAGTTAAAGCATTAGACATTAAAAGAACCCACCTTCTAAGCAGCTATTATGAACTGGATATATGAGCTGCTGCCAAATTTGTGCTCCCTCCTTTTTTTATGTTTGCGCAGAAGAAAACAATTTCAGATCCAGTCCTCAAGCTAGATGTACAGGGGTAAAACAGATTTTCTGTTTCATTAGAATGGTAAAACAAATTTCATGGAGAAGATCTTACCAGTTCTCTGCTGGGGGATTGGACCCAATGATCACTCGAGGTCCCTTCCAACCCCTATGATTATGATTCCTATGATTCTATGATTCAGAAAGGTACTCAAACACATCCTTCAACCATATATCCAATGCAACAGCAGTTCCTCTGGAAATATTTCTGAATGCCACTTGTTTGCATATTAAAGAGTTTCACCATTTTCAGCAATATGACAGAGCATGTTTGAAGTCCTCAAGTATTTCTTAGGGAAGCTTGAGAAGTAGTAGCCTTCCTGTAGCAATGTCTAGAAGGCCAAACTAATGGCCCTACACACATTGCTAAGGTAAGGTCTGAAGTACTGTGCTGAATCCTTGGCTTCTCTTCTGGATGTCAGCACATGACATATTTGTGTCTGTTAACAAACTCTGGGTTTTCGTGCTATTATAAATGTTGAGGTTTAGAGAGGAAAGAACATTGAAAATACTTATCCCAAATTTATTAGTAACTCTCTAATTCTGAGCCAGAGCTGACAGCTAATGACTTCTAATTCCTTGACTGTTGTTCTGAAAGTGTCCCAGTCATGCAGCTGGTTTAGCAGTACTGGCTTAGCTCATCCCATGGGGAATGCCAGACCTCTCACGCTGGTGTCTTTCATTAACTTTAATCCCAGTTCCTAAAGGGTTTAAGGGATAGCATTTGAACTAAAACCACCTCAGAGAACTTGATTCTTTCCTTCGCCTTCTGTTGAGTTTGCCACGTCCAGATTACCCTTAGAAGGGTAGTTTTAAGGATAAGCATGCTAAAGAAAGTGAAAAAACATTGACATAGGCCCCCCATATGCCAGGCATTGATGGTTTTCCTCTTCTGCAAATGAGATGTAACCCTGGAGAGCTAATGGTAGAAGTGCTTCTATTGGCCTGTAGCTGTAGGTCACAGGTGAGAGTGGAATTACACCGATTAAGTTGAGATTTAGATTTGGACCAGAGGCTATATTAGAGCTAAGACCTCAGATTCAGTGTTAGTACAACCCCCTTGAGGTATGGTTACTGAAATAATCCACTCCCTCCCTACTGCAACTCTAATTTATGAGTGCATTTGCTTTCCTTGGAAAACTGAATGCCATTTGAAGCAAAATATCCAGCAGGTTGTTTTAGCAACATATAGCGTATACAGTTACTGTGCATACATTACAGCTGCATCAAGACAATAAATTGTAACAGACGCTCCTCTGGAAATATTCCTGTCTCTGTATGTCAATAATCTGCATACTAAAGAGTCCCAAAGCACTCACTAGCATGATAGACCGGGCATTAAGTGGTGCCTAAGTAGCCCTTAAGACACAACAAAGAAGAAGCTCTAGTAACATGCACTACTACAGGAAAAAGTTCAGGAAGCAAGGACACATCTTTTGTGGACTTTTAAGTCTATTATCTAAACCATTAAAAATCAGATTTGATGCAATTTAATTGACGCTAAAATTAATGCAGGTTTAACTGGACACATGGCAAACATAGCTTCTTGTAAACCAATCCCTTAATTGTTTGGAAAAGGATTTTTTAATTATTAAGCTAATGCAGTTTAATTTCTGCAGGAAATGGAGCTGAATATATCAGCATGGATAAAACCTTTAAAGAGGTGCCTCAAAATTTAGAGAATAAAGTGAATAGAGACTTTGGTGGTTTCTAAGTACAGTTCCATTGCCCAGTGAAAAAGATTCTTCTCACTTCATAGGCTACCCTGGTGTTTGTTCAGATCATACTTGTGGGTAGAAAGGTGTTATCGCAGGACATGAATATAGCATGACATACGCAATGCAAAAACACATGAATATAAGAAATCAGGGCCACTGGATCAGAGCTCTCCCGTTTCTGCCTGGAATTCCAAGACAGGCAGATCCCAGAATTAATGTGGGTGCCAAAAATGTTAGTCTATTAAAAAACATCTGTGTAATTGGAGTGAGGGTCTAGGAAAGGCATTAACTGGCATTGTTTGCTTTGGATTCTATACTGGGACTCTAAACAGAAATATTTGATTCTTAACAGGATAAATGTTAGGACTGTGATTTCAAGAGGAAGGACAGCCCATCCATCCCTTGCACACATCCACCAGCACATCTATTTGTTTTAAGGACACTCAGGATCATCTGCTAATCACCAGATAACTTTGCTGTTCTCAGAAGTTATCATAAAGGGTGACTGCTGGACACAAGCCATTTGTGAAGGTCACATGCTGAACCTGTGTAAAAAAATAGCTAGTTTTCTATGGGGTTTATAATATGGACTTTAAAAGAAGAAGATGTTTACTCTTTGCAAAGGACTAAGACCATAAGTAGTTGTGCTTTTCTGGCTTATCAGGACTTTTAGCTGTTCTATGCTACGGTCCTGTAAGGATTAATTGATATGAGGTGGCATTTCTCAGTCTGTATGGTCAGAAGGTGTAACCTTCACCTGCTTTTCCCTTGCAGTGGGAGAGCATGCACTTTCTGTTATTAGACCATTAGAGATTTTTCTGTGGCATCCTACCTGCAATGGATTTGGTGAAGTAAGAGGAGATGGAAGGCCATGCCCTGGTGACTGGCTGGGTTTCTGAGGGGAGTTGGAGGACTGTGGGGCTGAAGAAGGTTGGCTCTGGCTCTGAGACTGTGTTTGGTTCTGCTGTGGTGGTGCTGACGGCTGTGGCTGTGGCTGCTGGGTCTGCTGGGGTGGCTGTGGAGTCTGTGCCTGCTGACCTTGCTGCTGCTGCTGCTGGCTTTGCTGCTGCTGTTGCTGCTGCTGACCTTGCTGCTGCTGCTGTTGATGCTGGAGCTGCTGAAGATGCTGAAGCTGTTGAAGCTGGGAGTTCAGGGATGAGGTAGCTGTGAATTGAAGAGAGGGAAGTGAGTTATGTAGGTTTCAGTAATACCTAGTGTGTTAAAGATATTCTGGATTAAGTTCTGGTTCTGTTACATTGTGGGGGACACTGTCCACAGAGGTCCACTGGCTTCAGACTTCAGGTTGTGGCAGGAAACATGTTCCCACAAAAATAGCCCAAGGTTCTGCCAGTGCAGTTCTGCAGTAAGAGTCAGGCTTCATTGGAGGCTATGAGAGCCAACCTTTGGAAGGGTTACAGCTCTGCCCACAGGATGGGCATCAATGCTGATCAGCAGTCGTTGCTAAGACTAGCTGATCAGAATTTTGCCTGCCTAGGGAAGAGGTGAACAGGGTATCACTGTACACAGCATAGCAAGAACCATAGAGAATGCTCTGAAAAGAGCTTTGTCATGTTTTTATAAAGTATGGGTTAGGAAATAAAACATGCAGCTGTGAAATATCTTGTGCAATGCATAGGTAGCAAAAACACCCAATAAAATGTCTCTGAAATTAGAACGGCTCCTTATCACTCACATCTAAAAGCTATAAAGTTCCTCTTACCCAATAGGTTAGGTATTCTGTACACTTGCACTGCTCACTTACTCCAGATAGTAAAGGTCTGTTGTGTTTTGCTAGCATGTGTTCCAAATGTGAGGCTTGGAAACTGGTGGCTCCCAACCTGCTGCACCGAGGAGCAAACTTTATCTCCCAGAGTCACTTTCAAATTGACTGAGGCATTCATTAAAGTCAGGAAGACAGGAAGTGTGCCACAGGGATGTCACTAAGGAAGAACAGCTTTGAGCATCATCCAGAACATCATAGGAATCTGATGCTTTCTGTATGCTCCGAATAAGTCACCTGGGGCTCTGGCCTTACCCACATTAATCAGCATCCTAGGGGTGGCTGTAAGATCCCAAGAGGATGAGCTTACAAGGTCACTGCAGTATTTTGCATTCTGTATGCTGGTTTTGCCATTGTCACTCTGTATTCTAATTTCCATCAGCAGAAGCCAAAGTAAACTGGGAATGAATAAAATCTGTCATTTCTAAAACAGTGTTCAGATTTCATGGCCAGAAACTCTGCCCACCAAGTTATTTGCGGATTGGCAGATAAAGCCAAGTCATCTCCACTTTCTTTTCATGCCGACATCCCTATTTCAGCTTTCCAGATGTCTACGCCCTGGGGATGAACCTGAGGTCTCGGTACAACTTATGAGATCAATGAGCCATATACTGGAATACGCAAACGAAAAAAGAAAAGAAAATGGAGAAAGATGAGGCAGAACATGTAAGCCAGAAAAGGCTGTATGAAGGAAAGGTAAAAGGCTTGATAGGAAGAGCTGTTGGTCACCTGTTCCTGTACCCATAGCTACTCTAAATTTTCTTTCACCAGAGGTGGGAATCAAACTACAAATGTGCCTTCATAAGAATTATAGTAATGTTTATGTGACTTCAACAAAAAACCTGAAAATGCAGAGAAGGAGGACTCGCAACACCAGTGAATTTCCATGTTACTGATGGAAGTATTGTGTATCACCATAAACCAGAGTGACCATCAGATTAAAAACATGCATGGTATCTCATGCAAAATAAATCATCCTGGAGAAGTAAGGATACACTTCCATCAATTCCATGATGAGATCTTGTACCTAAACGCCCCCAAACCAAGAGGCAGTAGGCAGAAACATAATCTAAGGCCTATGAGAACAAAGAATGGAGAAACTGTATATACAAGAAAGCACAGGCAAATACTAACCATAGCATGGAATAATAGTCACTATTTCCATCTTTAGGCATGTACACAGAAGCAGAAAGACCCTTCCCATTCCCATGAGGAAAAAAATAATCTAGATCAGCTCTTTATCTTGTGCAGGCCATTTCCTCACCTGTGGTAGCTTAGCAGTCTGAACAAACCATTGATAACTGTATGCAAAGAAAATCTGTTCGTATAATAAAAAAAGCATCACTGCCTGGACTTCTTAAAATGGGGACATGCAAGACATGAAGGGAGCAGTAAAGAAACCCAAAGTGTAAAATAAATTAAATTTCTTTTTTAGATAAAACAAATGAAGGTGTGGTTACATTTCCTGGCATAAAGTTTATTATTTTGTGTGTTTACATGTAGCTCAGATCAATCAGAATACTAATATATAATAATTATTAGTATTAGTGTTCACCACAGAGCATTAAATTTTCTTCCATGATGCTTTTGTTGAAATGTTGCCAAACAGTGTTATAAATAGCCCCACAAAACTGCAGTATCTAAAGCACAGATGCGGATCTACAGAAAAAGCACTGATCGGTTTGTTTGCCAATGTACACAAATTGCCAGTGGAATGCAGTTTTACTAAATGTATGAATCTGCTTAAGAAAGAAATATCATATTGGTGCACATGTTCAGATTCACCTGCTAATGATTCATCTAATGGTGTAGGTCTCAGTTTCATTAACAAGTCATGACTTTGATCAGCTGTTAAATTACTGTCTTAAAAATTAAATCTTCATTAAACTTCCATTCCCCACAAGACCAATACTAAGTTTAATGGGCATTTTGATTTGCATATCATTTCTTCCACCAATGTATAAAATGAGACAGATTCTGGAGAGAAGAAAAAGGGGAAAAAAGTGCCAGAGCACTCTCAGATGGTGGCTTGATATAGACTTTTTTTTTTTATTTATTCCCTTTCTAGGAGTAGAAAAGTTTTGTATTCAGTACTGCTCAATACTTGAATGTTGGCCAATGCAGGAATATCAGTATCTCTACCATTCTCTTCTGTACTGGGAGCGCACTCATTCTTACTGGGATGGAAGGTAGTTCCTGGGGGAAAATTTTGTTGGTGGAGAAAAGTTACTTCATGGAAAAGTTTCCAAGTTCTCTGCCAGCAACTGCAAAACATTATTCAAATAAGTTCCTGTCTTTTCACATAATTCCTTTAAAAAGCCTCTTCAAAGCTGGCTATCATGCTGAGCTATACAATGCATCAAAGTAACTTAGTGAGGTATGATTGTTTAACATGCTGTTGCTAAACAAACAGATAGGGAATTCAAGAAGGACTGTTGGGTCGGACAAGGCTTTCCCAAAGCCATGCGGTAGGCTCCAGATCATGCCTGCCGTCCAGTGTTCACGCTGCCTGATTGCACTGTCTCTCACAATGTCTATACTACCCACAGTAGGGGCTGTGTCATATTATTGTTTGTAATCAAATCCAACCCAACTCCCAGAGCTTCCTGGCATGCCTCATCCATTATAAATCGTATACCTGTCTAGCATTTGTCACTTTCTGCAGAGTTTGGAGCCTGATGGAATTTCAGGTGGTACAACAGTGCTATGTCGGCATGTATAAAAGATAACATGCACTGCCTACCTCACAGGAATATTTTTATGAATTACTGGCTAACAGGCAGGTAAAACTTTGTCATATTAAAGAGGCAAGTGCCTACTTTCTTTCAGAATTGCTGTCAACAATTAAAAAACCTGCAAAATTTGCAAAAAAAAATTATTCTATGGTTAAAAAAAAGACAACATAAAGCACATCACTTTAAAAGGGAGATAATTAACTAATAGTGTATGCAAGCTATGCAAAACTGCAAGGAAAGTCCACAAACTCTGTGTGACATGCCAACTTTCCTCAACAAAAATAAATGTTGAAAATATACCAGGTATCCAAGAATCTGGTAAGGAAAACCTATGCCTACAAGGAAACAATGACAGGAGTGGTTTTCAAACTTGAGTTTTAACTATAATTTCTTGGTTGCTGCAGTGCCATCACAGAATTCCCAAGGGATCACCTCATGTTTTATGATCCTACTTTAAGCAGATTATGCTTAGCCACATTACCAAATCATTTACATTAGAATAAGAGATATGGAGCTAAGTCATGCAAATGGATGGTCAAGAGGCAGTGAAAGCAAACTTTCTGATTTCCCAGGTCAACTGCTTCTATCCTTATCACAGACCTCAGATTACTTGAATGATACAGAGAAAGTTATGATGGAAAGAACACACTCCTTAACTTTCTTTGGCATACTGCTGCTATGTGTTTACAATATTTACATAAAATGTTGTCCTTTCACGTTTTCCTTCTGTCTTCTGTTCCTCTGATGGTTGTCTACAGAGGAAACTAAAATGAAACTAATACGCCCCTCTGTCAAGTAGAACAGTGCAATGGGAAAAATTCAGCTCTGATATAACCATCCTGAAAGCATCAGTCTGATTCCATGATGGGGAGAATGAGGGAACCATTTTCTTAGCAGAAAATCCGTAAAGGTTCTGTCTTCAAATCCCAGTCCTAGTTGTATTCACTGAAAATAACATCAACTTCCTGCTGCCTCTGGCTAATACAGTATTGCTTAAGTATGGCAATGGCTCTGGACATACTTTAAATAAAAATATATATTTGAAAATTTAATCACATTTCTCCAAAAAGCAAGGAATATAAGTAAGCTCAGAAAAGTTTATATAATGAAAATAATGTACAAATTGTAACTCTTTTTTCACATCTCATTCACATCTCATTCACAACATAAACTCAGATGCTTAAGACCTCTACAGTGCTTGGCAGAAGAACAAATTAATGCTCAGGAATTCAATTTGTATCTAGAATCTGCTCTTGTGGATAAGCTTCACATAATGTCTGATTTATTTTATTAACGTATTGTGTATGTTTGTTTCTGTGTAAAGAGGAAGAAGCAGTAGGAGGAATAAGAAACAATTTTAGCCAACAAACCACTGTGCTACTCTATCCTCTTATTTACATAATTGCATAGATGTTCAGTGCCTTGATACAATGCACAATGGACTAAAAAGGAGAAAATCATACATTAAACCTTTCCTTATTTGACTGAGCACAGAACTTGGCGCTTGCCATTTCAAGGGCCTAATGCCTTTTTCCACTTCCCCAATAATGGAGAATGGATTTGCATTGCCTTAAACTGAAAAGTGTAACTAACTTAAGCATCTGGACTCGCGTTTGAACTGACATAGCCTGCTTTTTTTTTCACCCTGCTGTTTCTCTTCTAATGAGGTATATGCCTTTCTTTTCTTTGAAACAGATTTCTGAAGATTGAATGCACACGCTGAACAGTCTAACGCAATCCTGTGTTTACACTCTCTCCCTCCTGGGTAATGAGGGGTAGCTTAGCCAAATACCCAACGTGTTTTTGAATAAGCTTGAATTTTCTTTTCAGGAGCAAAATGTGAGGTTTTTTAAAAAATGTTAGCATCCTATTTGTGGAATTAAAAAAAAAAAAAAAGAAAAAGGAAGGGCTGGACTTGTGGCTGAAAAGATTAGTAATGGGATACAGAGCACATTATTTCTATATCACTGGTTCAAATCCAGTCTAGGTCAATGCAAGGAACAAAAGTCACTGCACATGGTGCTTTTGAGTGTTTTCTACCTTATAGAAGATGTATTAGATGTATAGAAGATGTATTCACACATAGATATCCACAGAGATCTCCCACTGGAAGCAGTCTGCCACACAGTCAAGGTAATAAATTGATGGTCTCCCAATACCTATTAGGAAGATCATAAAGACTACGGCCTTGGATGGCATCAATTGACATCTTTATTTGCACTTTTAGCAGATAGACCAAGGATAGAAAGAGTAAGGAGACCAAGCCATCTTCTCCTAAAGGTGATCCCTCAAGGACAGAGCTGCAGAATGCAGATGGGGTTATGGGGAGATACTTGCACTGCCAGTGCTCCTCTGTACCAATTCTGCAGATAAACAGAGGGCTTCACTTTCTACTGTTGTCATATCCAGCATCTTTCATGAGCACTAAATTCACTTTAAAGAATATAGGCAATAAAAAGGAAGTATTAAGAAGAAAGCCATCATAATTTATATGGTGCCTGTGGTGTCTCCACATTTTGATGAATACTGGAACTTCCCTGAAAAATGATCCACTGCATTAAATAAATCTGACACATTTTTTTTCTCCTAACCAAACCTTAAAATAATCCACTAAAATCTTAAGGGGGAAAAAAAAAGAAAAGAAGAGAAAGTTGTTGTTCTAGGTAGAGAGCTTGTCTAAGTATCAGGGCAAGTGTATGTGGAATACTTCCCATTTTGAGATAATCTAGGGGCTATTTTCCTATAGTTTATGACAACAGACTGTGAGTAAAGTTCCCTGAGTGTATTGTAAAAATTGCATTAACCTATTTAAAATGCCCAAAGGCAAGAACAAGCTGAAGAAATTAGACTTTAATAAGCTATTTGCTTCCTCAGCTCAAATGGGACCTTAGGCCTCATATTGTACAGATGGTTGAAACATTAACCAGAGTCAGGGTATCATCAAGACATGGGGGGGTCAATCAGGGAGTCGTCTTGGGACTCTCATGCAAAGACAGGCAATTAAAAACCCACCGTAATGTAATCTGAGGGCAATGTAATTGCTTGAATGCCAAAGGCTGGGTGTCAAGGAAGCAATATCTAGATTTGGTAAACTCCTAATTTTACCAGGCAGATTATTTTTGGTTTTGGTGCAAAATGACTGTCTCAGAAATCAGAGGCAGGAGTCTTAACATCAAGTTCTTATTCCCTATAAAAGCAGTTTTCTAGTTACACACATTGGTACTGGTCCCAGATTGTCTAAGAACAGAATAGCACTGGAATGGAAAATCAAACTGAGTTGCATGGTATTCCTAAAGATTAGATTTCCAAACCATATTGAGCCCATAAGAACATTCCTATGGACCAGAATCTAAGACAACATCCTGTTTCTTGGGAACAAATCTGCAGGATTCCTTTGAAAGAAATTAATTGACAGAGAAAAAATAATCACCTAGAGGCCAACAGAGCCCAATACAAGATTTCACAGCCAAAGGGATGTGACAGGGAACAGATGAATGACACAAAGAAATTAAGTTTGAAACAACAGTCTGCTGACTCAGACAACAATGGCCATGACTCACAATGGACATCAGACAAAGACTGGGCACTCTGCACATTCAACCTCAAATAACAGAAATTGCTGTGTATTTTTTCCCCTCCCTGTCTCCTTCAAATGCTCTGATACTGATGGGAACCATAATTTCCGTGGCTTTTACGCAGACAATGTGTTTGACATGCCTTGAACTAGCAATGCTTGTAGAAAAATCAGTGCAACAACATTTGGTGCCAGGAGCTTTGGAAGAGGTCACACAGAACCCTGTTCTGTGGTTCAGAGCGCCACAGGTCCCCACTCCACTAGGGAAATGGCAGAATGTTGCCATTTCTGCTGGCAGAGGAACTGGCTGAACCTCCTGGTGTTTTCAAAGGGTAATTTTGCATTATTTCAGATAACAGACCTGCAGTTGTGTCTTCTGTAATTGTTTATGGCAAATGGCTTTTCCAACAAAGAAATATTTATCCAGGTATAGCTTCAGCAATGGTTCTTTGAAGATCAGGAATTATTAGAAGTCTCTTCAAAGAGTCTTTGAAGTGAGTCATGTTTCCTTAACTAAAAGTGAAGTTACTGTAAGTGAAATGTGCTAGGGTTTTTGTACATGTATGTGTTTGGGGTTTTTTTAAACAATACAATCAAATAGTGGATCAAAGTGTTTGTGGTTTAAAAGGTTGACCTTGATGCTGAGCTTGTAGAAGTGTCCTGTGGATGACAAAGGACAATGTCACTTTCCCCCAGCCTCAACTGAGGGAAGTAGCAGAGGGTACCATGCCCAACAGGTGACGTGGTATAACTGGTTGCTTTCATCTCTCAGACTCTCATTATATCTGTGTTTCCACTTCCAGTCTATTACGAAAGCTAGTAGACCCAAGACAACTCTGTTTTCTAAGAACTCCAGGATTCAAGCAGCTGCAAATTCTGTTCCTAGCAGGTGAATTCCAGCTAGAAAAGTTAGCTGGACAGCAGAGAACAGACCGTGGAATGACTCAGAAAATAGCAATGCATATGGTAGAAGGAGAAAGGGGAAAAAATGCAATCTGGTCCAGTCCTTTCATTTACAATCAGTAAGAGTACAACAGTGAGTAGGAGAACCAGGTATAAAAGTGTCAGTTTTACCTTCCTGCATGCCTGTGCACACAAATGCTCTGCTGGGCAGTGACTTCAGCAGAGGCTTCAGCCTTGTCAGCAATGGGCCCCATTATCAATACATCATTGAACTTCCCCTGTTTTACCAAGCCACGAAAAATTAAAAACAGTAGCAACAGAGTGAAAAAGATGGGGAAGAGAAAAAAGCAAAACACGTGGCCTGATCCTGCAAGGCCTGTAATGCTCTTAACTCTCTATGCAGCTCCCAGGAAGTCAAGGCCATTCCTCACCAACTGGGACACATATACAGTACCATGTTGGACACAACATTCTTCATCAGTCATCAAAGAATAAAAATGGACTGAAAAACTTTCTCTAAGTGACACGAGATATTACTTAATAGCTATGGTACAGGAGCAACCTTGAGCATAGGTCACCGGGTTGGTGAGGAGGTGCTGTGCTAGCTGCTGTATCCTCAATATATGCGCAGAAGATGGAGATATTCTTTCTTTAGATAAGGGATCAATGCAGGGAGACTGTGCAACGCCCTCCACATGAGAAATTACAGAAGAGCTGGGAAGCAAACTCTAATCTGGTAATCTGTCACACCACAAGCCACTCCTGAACGTATGTACCACTAGCAAGGTACATTATGTTTGCCTGCTGTTGACTCACAGTAGCTCTATTTTGCTGGCTTTAAGAGTCTTTCATGATTCTTATTATTTGCTGTGCATGTAAGAATGGCTGTGTTTAGCTGTGTGCTTTGAAAACATACAAAGTAGTTTCTTTCTGTAGGCTTTAAACTAACTACAGGTCAGTTTAAGGTGATCTGCCTAATACCCCTTTTCCTAGTTTGTTTATTTTACTTGCAGGGAGATTAAAAACGAAGTTAAGAAGTAGGTGAGCAGTGGTTTTAGACTCTACAGCTGGTCATCTGCTGCAGATGGGCTGACTGCTCATTTTTAATTCACAGTAAAATGAGGGAGGCTGAATATCAGATTCCTCTCCTGTCTGTATTGCTCATTGTCCAAACACGTTCCTGCTTCAGGTGCTAATCCTAGCTAGGCTGTGCTTGTCATCTATCACCTTCACACAGGAACAGTGAATTAGCTGCTCTTTGAGTGCTCATGTGCTTCCTCCTATCTAAATTTCCTGTTCACCATTGAAATAAACAGTCTGGTTATCCACATAGAGAAACTGCTCATCAGTAGAAAATATAAGTGGGAGAATTAGGGAAAAGATTTTATAGGCACTCCTCATTCACTTGCTGTCAAGTCAGTCACACTTCTGTGTTAGGATGAAGCTCCATCCACAGCTGAACAGGAAGGGCTGGGGAGTCAGGAAAACCAGCTGTATTGCTTTGCCCAGTCACTGCACTACCCACCACATGGCTTTCAAAAGCACTTTGGGAACCCACATGCTGTCCGGTATTTCACACATTTTTGTGCACTGCAGAATGGTTGTGGGTAGCAAGCCTTTGAACAAGCTGTATGGAGATCTTACTTTGCCTGTTAAGCTGCTTCTTTAAGGTTAATTGTTTTTAATTTGCAAGGGATACACAGCAATTAATAAAAGACCTTCCACTTAAATACTCTATTTGCTTACATGGAGCAGGAGTTCCCAGTGATAGAAAGCAAACAAAATCCAAACAATGAATTTACAATTGGCAAAAAATTCTACTCAAAAGAGCATTCACTATTTCCATCCACATATTCAGTCAGAACAGAATGTTGTTGGCCTTTTGATGCAGTAACTAGTACCTTATTACTCTTATCAATTGGAATAATTGCTTTTCCAGACCAGGTAACAGAAGTAAAGTAGAATTTGGTTGCTCACCAGTGGCTCTCAAAAAAACCTCACACAGTCTGCCTTCCTTAAGTCAACATGGCTTTATTTTTAATATTCAGGATAATGAATTATAATTTTAAACAAGGGTTTAGGTCTCATCTGCTGCATGTGTTTAGCTATACCAAACCTGAATGATGGTACAAAACATTTGTCTCATTGTTTGTCATCTCTAGGTTCTCCAGTCTTCTCAACAAATTCAACAATGTGAAAAAAGCACACACAAAAAAAGTGTTTACAAAAATACAAGTATTAAATACACCTGCTGTTAATGTTTTTCTTTTGAGAATTGTAATAGCATCCTGCAGAACTTGCTCTAAAAATACAGAAAATTCAAAAGAGAATGTATCCTAATAGGTCTATTTTATTCATCCTATAGAAACATGTGATGTAACTAGCTTGTGATTGTGTGAAGTTTCCACAGAAGAGCTGTAATTTTCTCATAAATTCTTCTTCTGTTATATATAATCTTTACATAAAATAATGCAAAAGGTAAGTTTGGACTGTAGAGAAATAAGGAAATTTTGAAGGTAATGAAAAGAATCGTCACCATGTGAAACTGGTTGCTACTGTATAGCCATACATAGTTACTGCTCAGCTGGCAGAGGGTGGGAGCAGGGTAGAAAATTTAATGTTCATGAATTTTCTTGTGAAATTAGTGGATTTCTTATCCTCCTGTGGAAGCTCAGAGAGGCATAGGTGAAAAATACAACATAAATACTGGGCAAACACCGTTACTAGATTTACTATGGTAACTCGAGTGTCAGTTAAATGGAGATGAGCTTGTTCCAAAATAGTGCATTCAAATGAAAAGCCTAGACCATTCAACGGTACAAAATAAACAAACACATGTCAGTGCTGATACAAGATCTCACCTTTTGCTTAAATTGACTTCTGATTTAAAAAGTTAGAGGAAAACATGGGATGAACTATCTATCGTGGCAACCCTGAGAACAAAAGTTGGTACAGTCAGTGCACACAGAAATCTGAAACCACTACTTTAGATGCATTTTGCCAAGTTTTAACTAAGTAGATGCAAAAGGCTGTTCATTTCATTTTCAGTGCCAGGTATTTTGTCTTTACTCTGTTGATTTTAATAGCTCGCTCAGAAGCTTGGAAATGAATGTTTCTTCCATCATCAATTTAAAAACTTTTCTATTTGCCAACTATGGATGTTTTTTCTACTGTGTGTTTTCAATGAAGCTGAAATTAATACGGTTCCCTTTGATTTTCTATCCAAGCGCCAAGAAGCATGGGGCAAGCTATGCTTTCATCTTCATCCTTGAGACAGAGCCAAGTCCAGCATCATGTGACCATGACAAACCCCTTTCTTGGCCTCTCTCCCACAATTTTTGGACTCATGTTTGTCTAAAGACTGCCTGGAAGCCCAGGTGTACAGAGGCCCTCCAGCATTCTGCAGGTGAGGGCAATTCCTATGGCTGTCAACTCCAGCAGGACAACTGCTGTTCTTCTCATATAGAGTGTTCACTTTGAGCAGATATGACCCCAACAGCCTCTTCTTCCTAACACCTGTACACATTTACTTCTTCATAGCTTATGGAACTATGGTGGTAGTGCATCACTCTTCACCTTTGAACAGGGGCAAATGCATGTCTGTGGGCAGAAGTAGTTATGCAAATTCCTGCCTCTTTTTTATTTTTTTTGAATGTTTAGGAATATTTGTTTGCCAATAGCTATCCAAACATTAGGCCTGATAAGAACTACATAAGAAAAAAAACCTACAATGATAAGACCCATAGATGAAGGCAAGTGTTCTTTAAGCAACCAGCCAGCGCAACACCTTTCATTAGGTGGTTTGCAGCATACACTGCTGGCTATTTTATGCACTCAAAATATGGATCACATAGATTTTCAATTCATAAAGAAAAAAATGCCAGGAAAGCATCTTGGGCTTTAGTATTTTACATCAGGAAATTAGGAGGGGAAGCCAAGAACCTCTGATGTCCATGAATCAACTCCCGTCCATGGACCAGTATAAACAAAACCAGAAATAATACCCAACTTTTTTTTTTTTTTAAAGCTGCAGTAATCTTAAAAGAAATAAATTCTATTAGCCCTTAATTATCTGGCACAGTGAAATGATGTCTGATTTCTTGCAACCATAGTGCTAGAAGCACTGCTGATTTAACTGATGCTGCAACGATCTTGAGATTTGATCATGGTATATCCACAAAATAGATAAACTTTAGATGCCTACACATTTCTATCAGTTCCACTGGGAGTGGCCTATTTGTCAGGTTCTCCCTGGTGGGTGCCATGTAGACCCACATCTCACTTGGCTGAGAGGGTCCGGTTTGCCCTCTGCCTTAAGAGGCTGAGAAGGGCCTTAACAGCCCTGAGAAGATGATGGGAAAGAGTGTGAGCCGTCGCCTGCGCCTTGGGCCAGCATAGGTATGAATACAGAGCACATGCCAGAAAGCTGCTCTCTCTGCTGAGATTCAGAAGAGTGCCCTTGGCTAACATACTGATCTGAAACTTCAATCTCCCTGCAGAACACTTTAATCATAAACCATTTTCATAATTTGTAAACACTGCCAAATGTTTGATTTCAGGCTAAGTGATCAAACCTTCTGGTGGAAAATAAAATAAATAACAATCAAACCATCAGACAAAGAAAGTAGTTATAAATAATTAAATACACTGTACCGACAAATACTATTCCCACCTGGATGCTGTGCTTCCAAGATACAAAACACAGTTCGCCTAATTAGAAAAAAAAATTATAAAAAAAGATCCTGTATGACAGAACAAGTCAGGTCAGCAACAGGGAGTTAGGACTCATTGTCTTACAGGTAAAGACCAGCACCTGGGAATCCATTCCCATTCCTGAACCTACCATACCTGCACCACCTTGGGCACAGCAGTTAATCTCCCTGTCTCATTTCCTTGTTCCAGAAAAGAAAAGAAGGGATAATAAACTTCACTTCCCTCACCACAGGAAGCTGAATTAGTGAAGTACTGCAACACGCGCAAAGATCCTCAAATCGAAGGAGGTCAAAGATGCACAAAGTTTTATTCCCACATGGAAAAGACTGTTACTAAGCTACCTCCTACATCATATTAATGACAGATAGATGGTTTAAAAGCACTCATTTACTTTCTTTTTTCTAACTTTTTGATAATGTCTGGGTAATGCTTTTGTTTCCAGCAGCTCATAATACTTTTTGAGATCTCCAATAATAAGAATGCCTTTTAAGAGAAACTCTCAGCTCAGGCACTTTTTAGGCACTTGTCTCACACTGGGTTTAAAGGATACCTCAGAATGAAAAACAATCCCAGATTTTCTGGAAAACTAGTACTTAAGAGTTCATCGCACACCACTGTGAGCACCTCTATCATCAAACGAGATGCACTGATGGAGCCAGCTAAACCGAACTAGCTAATGATAATAACAATAAAAAAATCCACGAGAAAATTTCACCAAAAAGACATCACAGGTAATAAAGTGATTCCTGCAGTGCAGTGAGCTATGCCAAAGAAACAGGAGAATGACAAAAGAAAATGAAGAAAGGAAAACAAATTCAAGGGCGCTAACTATAGGCCCCCAGTGGGCTTGTTATGTGAATAGACTGCAGGTAACCTCACCCTGCTGCCGCAATGCTTCATAAATTCTGTCGTCTTGTTAAGAGGCTGAAGACTACCGACCTCACTTCCCCTGCTAATAAGGCTGTGCTGCTTTATGCCCGGAATTTTATTTTGCTTATGAAATTTGAACCATCGCGTGAGTCTTTTCCCTTCCCGTGCCAATGATTATTACCTCCAAAATTCGAGAAGAACAAACGGGAAATGAAACTCCGCTCTATTTCCTGTTCAACAGTTTCCTCTTTCCCTCTCCCTACCCCAGTCAAAATAACTTAGAACCTCATGACTAGCAATCCTAAGGCTCACTTGGTTTTGTTTCTGAATAAATTAAATAATAATTGTAATAAATTAAGAAATTGGAATAGATTTTATGATGTTCCCACACAGGTGAGATGCTTGTATACACAAGAAGGAGCTTCATGCGATACAAAACTTGTGAGGAAACATTCAGCCATTTTGTCTACTGACGGTCAGAGAGCAGAAGGGACAGGAGCCATGTGAGGTCCTCTGAAAGCACAAAGCCTACATGGTCTGTATACTCACAGCTCTGCCTATTGCAGCTCAAAATAAGAGAGAACAGTTACTATTCCTAGCACTTAACAACTAAGGAGCCAAATATGCAAAGGCAGCTGAGACCAGATCCAGCCCAGCTGGCTACAGCTACTCATAAGCGTGAAAATTCAAGAGAAAGGCTTGTCCTGTCCATATTTTGTATCCTTCTCTTCCCAATCTAAAAAAGCACAGAATTAATCAAGGCAGACTCATCCTTTCCTTACACATAATGGGGAAAAAAATGTTCACACCATAAAAACCTCTGAAGGTTTGTCTGTCAGCTGCTACAACTCTGAGTGTACACTCACATTAAGTATGTTCCAAGGATGTACCTTCAAAATTCTACAACTCAAAAAAAAAAGAAAAAAATTAATTCCTTTGTCTGTGAGACTAGTACTTTTACAGTAATGACTGGCACTCATTGACCCCTCTTTTTTCCCCAGACTCCCCTTAAAAACTGAAACCTTTGCATTGGTCACCTCTTGCAGCTAGTGAACTACACTACAGATGTGCTTCCTGACCAGCTGTACCTTCAGTATCCCAAACATGTTGCAAATAAAAATATACAAATCAACATGTCAGATGAGGAAAGTGGGACAAACTTTTCTCTGATTTTCACCGAGCAATGAGAGCAGTTTCAGTCAATTATCACTGCCAAAACCAAGACTAAAATGTGAACTTTGCTTTCTTCATTCTAAGAGCTTTCCGTCTTGTGGATCTGACTTTCTCATTGCTTCAGTTGTGCCACTAAATCGGTACTTGCTTTGCCACCCGTAACAGATAGCACAAGACACGTCAGCTGTCTAGACCCACTATCCTTCCCAATGACGGGGTATTCAAAAAACTTAATAGAGTACACTAGTAAAACCTGAAACAAAACAATAAAAACCAACAAAATACCACAAAAAGCCCAAAAAATCCTGTTTTCTTGCTTGCTTTCTCATAGCTACTGCAAGGAATCATACATCACCTTTAATATCGCTCTTATTAATCAAAGGCAGCTTATATTTAACAATGCCATTATTTTCTGTTCTACATTACATTAGGAGCCTGCTGTGTGTTTTTGGGCAGACCCAATCTGTTCTGCCTTGCAGAGCCCAGGCATTACCTTTCAAAACAGCCCTGCGGAGCCTCAGGCACCACCAGCAGCTGCTCCACACAGCTTTTTGTGCCAGGGACCCTGCACAGCACACGGGGCACTCGGGAGTGGGATGCCAAGCTGCTGTTTATTTATGTCACCCTCCAAAGCCCCAGAGATATCACAGGCACTTATGAATTGTGTGTATAAGCTGTTTCATCACTATGTTTCTTTTAACCCAACCCTGCCCCAATTCTCCATTTGCTTCATCCTTTTTCTTTCTCGACACTACCTTTTGTTTTGTGTGGTCATGTATGCAACACACACTTATCTATTCTTCTTGGAATACATATTCAGAAGAGAGGAAGAAACAAAGGAAGGGAAGAAAAAAAGAAGGAAAGAGGAAGGAAGTAAAGAAGGAAGGAAGGAAAGAAGGAAAGGAGGAAACAAAGAAGGAAGAAAGTAACAGAGAACAGTAAAAATCCAGAGTCAAATGTGAGTGGCACAGCTATAATTCTTTATGAAGCAGCAGGTAAGATTGATTGTCAAGGGTCAAAAGGCTAGGTCAAACTCTGCTCATTCGTCAGCTGAATGTCATTTTTGTTTTCCCTGTCACCAGATAGCTTTAAAAAAAATTGCAACTCCTTCCTCATTATCTGGGACTTGGCTCCTTTCCTGCCATCCAGTATTAATGAAACTGTGCTTCAAGCCTGGCCTTCATCTTTGAGGTTCTTCTTCATGTACTTCTTCCCTTTCTTAAGTACTACAGAGCGAGGACAATTTTAAGGATCATTTTCTCGCACAGAGAAGTTGGAAAATTGCTGCTACAGGGAGAATGATTTGAAAACATGCATGCAGTATAAAGTCTGAATGAACAAAAATGTAATTAAATCATAGCAGGTCCAAAGCCTACACAGCGATGTAATTGAATCATGGTTAAATCCGTGCATCTCATATGGAATCCTTAAAAAAACAGCACAGTACAATATTTTGAAATCATTTGCGAGAAAAAAAAAAAACTTTTTGTTATAATTACAAGCTGTGCACCACTGGCATAATGCTAATGCTGAAATTATTCATCGATTTACTGTGAATATGATTTATATATGCCTGATTCAGATAGAAGCATGGCCAATAATTCCCTTTAAAATAGCTAAACATCTAAATTAATTGAAGTCAAATTACACCTTCATGGTGAAGTTTCAGCTGACCTCCAATGGGATGCCATTTCAAGCAGTTGGTGACCAAAAGGATGCGTGCTGAATTAATCGCATCTTGTGTCAAAGGCAAGCTTAGGTGCAATTATCTTCTTGCGGGTTTATATAAAGGCAATACTCTTGTGTTTATCGAGTGCTTTCCACAAAGGGATCTCAGGGTAAATTACACAAATAATTAAACCTCATCTAAAGCCTGTCCATACGAGAACAGCCTCTGTGTTTAGACGAACAGAATCAGGAACCCTTTGGTGACAGAATGAGAGGATTTACCAAATTAATTTTCATTAAACACATTGCTGCACAGGGTGATTTAAGTATGTTGACTAATTGACATAGTAACTCCTTTTAGCTAGAAAAATGACCTTTTAAAATATTTATAATCACTCTTGGGCAAAAATATCCTGAAATCCCATGCTAAATCTCTATGGAATAACATTTCACACTTATCTAAATTCTCAGCACAAGCAAACACGGTGACTTCAGTGAAACTAACTGCATGAACAGCATCTCAGATGGGAAATTCCAAATGTTTTGTGAAAAAAACCACATCAGTTTAAATTGTGAAAAGACTAAAATAAATGACAACTCAAACAAAAAGAAAAGGTTCTGATTTCAAGATCCTTGGTGAAATTATCACCTACAACTTGCGAGAGCTATTTCAAGGCCTACCACAAGCCAGTCTGGCATTGCTTCCAACCTTAGGTGGAACATAATGCCTATTAAAAACATACAGAACTAATAAATTAGTGGATTGCAGTATTATTTAAAATAGAAGAGGTTCACAATTTGGTGGTAATCAGTTAATCCAAAACTCAAGAGTAGCCAGCTTTCTGGTGGCAGCAATGGTGGAGTTTAAAACAGACCAATTTTGGGAATTACTGGTATTTTTTGACCTGGCTGGCTTTTCAGGGCATACAAACATGATGTGCATCAAAAATTTTAGCAAAAAAAAAAAAAATCAGTTTTGGCTAACTCTTGAAGAAGATAAAATAAGAGGAAATTTCAACAAGAAAAAAGCAGCAAAGTGAAGAGAAAAAACATTCCTATTGGAGAATTGTTTCCCTTCAGGATGATTTCCTTTACTCCAAACCTCCAGTGATTAAAAAACTTGAATTTTCAACTTTGAGCTGGGATGAGGATGGCACAAATTGAAATTTGAATAGAGGGCCTGTCATTGAAATAGTTTCGCTTATAGCACCGTGTTTACCTCTATGCTGCTTTTCTAGCTGTATTACAGTGTGGACATCCTTCCACATACACACTGCAGTGCATTGGTTGAAAATCCAATGTCACTTTATATCACTAGTGTAGGAAGCAGCACTGTGCAATCAGGCCAAGTGCATGGATGAAAGTAATTGGAAAAGAGAGCTGGGAACTGTCTAGGAGAGCCTCTTTTTATTATGTAAAATGACTGATTATGAGATCCCAGCTGGGTTTTGCATGGGGCCTTGTTCACTGAAATATTAATAGATGACATTTAGCTAAACAGTACAACAGAACCATGATACTGTGCTGAGAACTGCCACCATAAACGCATTTCACTTCCTTGAATGAATACTAATTCGTAGCAGGCTGTTGTCAAACTGCCATGCTTTCTCCTGACAAGCTATAGCCCTCTCTACTACTCATAGCTCATAGGAATTACTCAGCTCTGGTTTTTGGTCACATCTAGCAAAGAAATTAGCTGAGGAGGCAGTGAGTCCTTCTCTGTCATTCACGTGGGAGTGGGGATGGAGAAGCCCCTGTGGATACAACACAGGCTTTCCTCAGTAGTCTGGAAGTGATACCGACTTCCAAGCACTATTTCCAGGTGCAGCAAAACTCAAAAGTTTTGGCTCCATCAGTCACTCAGCACAGCTCCCCTCAGTTAGCTGAGGAAGATTTACTCATTATGTGGAACACAATAAAGCTAAATATTTAGTGAAGAAGATGGTACATAACCCTTCATACCTGCTGAAATTCACTGAGTTCACCCACAATATACTTTCTTTTCGCTCTGAACTGGCCTCTTTGCTCCCCTCCTTCCTCAAATAATTACCTTTTACATCTCCTTTCTGTTTATATTTTCCCCTGTGCTTTCTTTCATTCTGTGACTCCTCAGGGTTCCCCATATGGAACTGCTGTAGACCATCAGACAGCATCTTTACAACTCTCACTTCATGAAACTGAAGCATGTGAGTGAAAAGCCATCGAATTCCTCTCGATTTTGGAAACAGCAATTTGAAAGCTGTCCACTGAGATGAATTTTCAAAAACATTCTATGCTATTTTCCATGTTATTGAGGGCTTTAGTTTTACAGGGTAACAAAAAGATACATTTTATTCTCATCTGCTTGAAGACTCTCTTCCATGCTTCTTTGGTCTTTCATTTGTATAATTAATACGGAAGGAGAAAAACTGTAGCCAGCTGCTCTACCCTTGAATAGGATATTAGTAGCACCTTTTTCCCACTGTTTCTTTAATCAGACACCGGTTACATTTCTACTACAGGCTGACCCTACCTGCCTGGTTCTTATACACAATTTTTAACACTGATGTTCGTATAAGTACAACCCACTTCTAAGCAGACACAATGTTACTCTCTCTCCTTCACTTACATTCTTTTGCAGTATTATGACTGGTAATAACAGCCTTGTTATTGCGACATGAACAACACTTCTCTGACTTCATTCTACTTATCTGTGTGTCACCTCTACATGTAGTTCTGCAGACCCACGTAATACAAAATAGCATCACTTTTCCCTGTCATCAGAGTCTTATGCTCAGCCTGTTTTCCTACACGGTGGAGTTCTGTTTCACCTGATCTGCACATGGCATCCCATCTCATCGCACATCCCCTTTCCAGCTCACATTTGATGTGGTTTTCTGCTTTCGGATTTTTTTTTTTTTGAGGTGTTTTTTGAACCTTATTACACTGACATTTCAAGTCTTTCCTGATTCTGTATTCAGTTCTTTAAGGTTTATATTTTCTTCTCAAAATTTACATAAACCTGTGACTCCAGCATTTTTACAGTTCTCCCAAGTCATTACTTGGGCCTGATCCTACCTTTCTGTCTTCTGTCTAATCTCCCATGATGAACCCTGGGTTTATGGCGAAATGGCACAAAATGTCATATATGTTCTGATCATGCTGATTTATCTCTTTCAATACCACACTTCTTTCTCTGGTTGTGCTTTAGGAGTTCTCACGGCAGTCCTAAAATTCTACATCATGAATTCTACAAAGGCATCCAGAACTGGATTTTTCTCAAAAAACAAGGAACCAACATGAACTTTACAAGACAGAAGAACAGGCACTAGAAACCTATGGTGAGAGCCATTAAAACAAACCTGTGGTGGTAACAGCAAGCAATATAAGGCTATTATTTGTTTAGCACCAAAAGAGGCCAGAAGCATGCAAACCCAACTAAATGAGCTTTTGGTAGCAGCATAGACCCTGAAAACATGAGGCTTAACAGCCTCCCTCTCAGCTGGGCTTTGGCTTATGCTCTATGCATGTAACCAGTAGCTGGTGATCTTGGAGCGCTCCTTCCCCAGTGTCATGGCAAAAAACAGTATACAAAAATTAATATATTAATTTTCTGTCAGAAAGTGACAGTCTTCCTGTCAGAAAGCAACTTCTACCTATGTGTGAGAGAAAAAGCAGCTCTTTCTTGCAGCTGCAAGATGTGGGGAAGGGAACAATAGGGCAGAGGACTATAGATATCGCTTCATCACATCCTAACATCATTTGAATTGAAAGGTCTCTAAGTACTCAAACCGTGAGCCAGATGATGCAATTATCACTTAAGCATAATTCTTATTCACCGAAGGAAATTTGCCGGAGTAAGAACTGTAAGAACTTACAAGCTTCCCTTGTTACAAAATTGTTCTTTATGCCTCGAATGTATCATGAGTAGCTGGGGCAGACAACTACATAAAAAATCATTTAGAGAAAGATCATGGACAGAAATTATTTCTTAGAATTGGGGTGTAAAGCTTTATAAGAACTTTAATGTAGAAAGCTGTGAATTGTATGAATTTGTCACTTTCATTTTAACATTAAATGGAGATTTAATATGACTACTTTCATTTGTTACAAATGCACATAAACAAGGCTGAAGGACTAATATGCAGAGACGTGAAATAGATTTCTTCAACAGGAAGCTTTGCATTTCTGCAGGCATAGCAACACCACTATTTTAAGAAATGAGGATCAAATTAAATGTTTACTGCTGTAACACGTTGCCAACAGTGTCAGTAAATTTATGAACAGTTTACAATTTTAACTGTCTTCCAGCCAGTGGGTCATATGTGCATTAAAGTAGTCATAATAACCTGTCAGTAAAAATTTCCTGTAGCACATTCACAGGAAAAAATGTTTGCAAGTTGAGCAGCTCGCTTATGCATTGGCAGAAAAGCTTCTCCTATGAAGTGGTACAGCCAGCCCCTTTGAAAAATAATTTCAGTGTGATTTGATGTGCTAACTGGGATTTTAAGATTAATTATTTATTTTTAATTTCCAGAATTCCTTTTCAGAATTCACCAAATAGGGCTTTTAAACACAGTCGTTGACCAGAAAATCGCTTGTTCTTGCCCCTAGATCTTACCCCTAGAGAAGAAAACCCCAATTACCCATATTTTATTTATGAATTATTATTTGTTATCTATACTGGGTAGTATGCAGAAAGTGAGAGAGGCCTTCAAAACACTCTGGGAGGCAGCACTCACCATCCTGAAACCTGTTAGCCAGTGCATTGTCATTGCAGCTACAACCTCCTCGGGAGTCTTCAGTCCTTGTGTTCTCTCCCCACCTGCCCTCCCGACCCCCCACCCCATTCAGAGCTGTTCTCACTTTCCCTTCCAGTAAAATCCTTTCTGCAGGATCAGGCCCACCGCAATGCTCTCACTGTTTAACCTCAGCAAGCTGAATGCTTTCTGGCCCTGCATCCACCCACGATGTCACCAGGCAGAGTACTGAAATCTCAAATATTATTCATCAGTCATTCCTAGTGCCACTGTCCCTCATGGAGGGTCATGGCATCAGCAAGGTCCGCAGCAATTGAAAGTGCAATGCTCACTCACTAAAACAGAGACTGGGAAGCATCTTGCTGCCCCTTTCTCGGTTAAGAAACACAGAAAACAGGAGCAAAAGCATTCGGCTTTGAACTTCTCTGCAGTGAGATGTCACTTGCTGGGATACTGGGAGAGAAGACTTCTCTCACAGAAATGCATGTTGGCTAATGTGTGAGATCTGTGTGTACCTTTGAGAGGTAGAATTACTTCACCTTACTCAGACCACTGCACAAAGTAGATTAAAACAGTCACACAGTGGGTCTGCAGATGCCTTATTTCGGAAATCAGCATTCATGCTGTGGAAAAGGGATGACCAAAGAAGGTGGGCTCCAGTATGTCTGCTAATGAGCATCCCCCCCTCATACTACGCAAAGGTTACATGCTTCCATTTCAACAAAAATGAGGTAAACTTACTTTTGCCTGTGCAGTGACCATCTGCAAGAGACAGTCAATGTGTAAAGTGTTTAAACTGAGCATTCAGAAGTTACAGGCTGAGTGCCTTCCCTATGATGCCTTGCTTTAAAATTCCCAAGGAAACCCAACCCAAAACAGCCACTGATAGAGACCTTTTGAAGACAGAACATCAGTTAAGTGTGCAGGAACAAAACACAGAGTCATGTTAACATGAGGATATTTCTCTCTAACTCCAAATTGAAGTTTACTATGTTGGGAAAAAAACCCTGTCCTTGATTCCGTACACATAACTAATGCTTCTGTGACTCACATATGTTTGCTCAGGACACCAGAAATGCAATCCACCCACAAAACCAAGTGCAAATTTGGTAACTTTGCCTCTAGTTTGCTAAGGTAATTGGGAAAGTTATTAAGCACATATCCTGGATATAAGAACATAAAAACCAAAGCACATCTCCACTGATGTGGTTTTGCTTTCACTGTGCATTAAGTGCATATTCTTTTAGTTTCCTAGAGTGATTTCTAAATATTTTCATGTTACATATAATCTAGAATGTTACATCTTTTGTGTGTTGTTTAGAATGTTGTATCTTAGGTTTATGATCTTGTATTAACTATATTGAACTTTATCCTTGTGTCTACTGCTCATTTATACAGTTCTGGTAGCAGGGATGGGGGTAGGAGAAGGAAAAATAACTCTTTGAAACAATGACCTGCTATGATTGCACTCTAAAGGCAAAGCTCTGAAGCATAACTGTTGTTATCACTTTCACAATTATGTAAATGTAAACTTCTTAGCATATTCAGTAGGAGACAGAAGAAAAGCACTCGATTAAACATTGAAAAAAATTGGCACGTTTAAACATAATAGTCTGCACAACTTTTAATATTCAAGTTTAGGTTCAGCCTGTTCTTTACAGACTAATTCAATATAAAACTTTTAATTAAGGGTGTTCTCCAACTGGGTATTGTTGGCACACAGATTTCTGTACAACACGTACCTGTTGATCTGAATGATACCCATATCCAGCAAGATAGTTATCAGAACAATAATGGACAGGCCACAGCAAGAGACAGTGGAATAAAATGTTTCCATAATTAAAAAAAGAAGTATCAATAGTTCCTCTATATGGAGGACAAAGTGGAGGAACAGAATCGTGTTAATAATTATTCTGGGAGGCTACAGGATACTTGGTATTGATGAGCTTTCTGGCTTTGTCACGTTATACTATTCACCGTATTGCATATCTCGTGCTATTGAAACCATAAACTCATTTACCCCGCTCCTGCTACTCTTGACAGAATGGCAGCATCGAGCCTTCATAAAACAATTGTTTCCTATTGCTTTTCAATATTTTGTTCTTCTTGGAGCAGCTGCTGGGATAGATTAAATGGAAAGCTAACATAGCTAAACTTAATGAAAAGGACTGTCCTTTCCAGTGGCAGTTGATGCTAGGGAGAAAGTTACAGCCTACAAAACAGCTTAAAGAGATGTTGCAAATTTCTGCCAAGCAGCTGATGCTTCTATTCAAACACCAACCTAAGGCCTGCCTGCAAGATCTGATATTGTTGTCTGTACATGAAAACAACAAACTTGTATTTCTGTGTTAGGGTTTTCTTGCCTCCTTTTTGTTCTCCCTACTAACAAATCTTACTAATTCTAGTGATATTTCCATCCTGGCCTCTTCTCTGTATCCTCATTTGAGCAGCTGGATCTGCTATGAAACCTACTTCTGTTTCTGATCCCTCCCTTGCTGCATGCTTTGAGTTGTCAGAAACACTAATAAATCACTAATAAAGATACATCTCCAAATAAAACCTGTCCACTCGTGACAACGAGACATCCCTGAGAAGTTCCACTTTTCTTCTCTGTTACATCCCTCTGCACAGCTTCATCCATTTGTACATCCTCTGTTTAGGAACTTATCCTGCAGTCAGTTCTTACATGAAAAATTTATCAGTGAGATTACTGTCAGGCATCATTTTCTGAAGGAGGTCAATGCTGGAGACTGGACATTAAGGTAGATGGATTCCTGGCCCAACACAGTTTGGCAATTTCTGTATTCTTAGTCTCATAAAATGACTCACTTTTCAGCTGGAATGGAGCATTACTGCCACGACAGAGTGCCAGGCTGAACTTATGGAAGTTGTTGTCTTACTGCACGTGATTGAAAATGCTTTAATATACTACTTAACTAGCACTCTTTGGTGTGCACTTAACAGGAGAACTTTTGAAAGTCTCCTGCCTGATCATCAGCCCTTGGTTGCTGATATAAAGGGTACAGCCAGGAAGCTGTCCCAGATTTCCTTCTTTCTCTTAACCCCAGAATTTATTCTATGGCTCTCACCATTCAAACAATAGGTATTACAGAGATCATATGTAGGCATAGTTGTTATGGTACATTGACTGGGTCAGCAACATAACCATCAAATGGCTTTATGACTCCATTTTCAGGTGCAGAACAACTTCAGGTTAAGTTGTTATCAGACTAGTTATCCTTTTCCAGCGTAAAAGTAACAACAGATTTCTAGCATACTGGAGAATAGTTCTATTCCAAGGAAAGTCCAGTAACATACAGTGACTAAACACCTGAATCCCTTCCTTCCGTTACTACTGAAAATTATTCTCTGAGAAAATTATTCCCAATGTGAAAACTTCCCAGTGCAGTATTGTTCTTGCTGAGAACACAGATAATGCATTGACAGGAATGCTGTGAGAGGCTTCTCCAGCAAGACTAAGGAAAGAGCACAGAAATCTTGCAGCTGTGATAATTCAGAGTCACTTACTGAGCTGCACCTGCAGCATCCCCTTTGCTGGTTGAAAATCAAGAAACAGTGCTTTTCACATAACTTTGTGAAATAATTCCCTGGATATAGGGAAAAAAAAACCCTGTATCACCAGCTGAACAGAAAGCAAATGATCCTAGCTCTTCAATCCAAGTGGGCAAATTCCCACTGTACAGACTAGCACAAATGATACATCACCCAGCTGGTGCTGAGACACATTAGGTGCTTGGCAGGTGGAAGATGGCATGTTGTTTTGCATGGTGCGTTGGAATTGACCCTTCAAAGCCTGAAACTATTTGTTCTTTCATTTACAACCCAACCTAGTAATGAAGTAGCGGCTTGTGGTAGCACTGGCTACATTAATCATATTTTTGTGTGGTAACAGCAGACGCTGGATGCCTGATCCTTGCTGCATCGCAGCCCAGACACTCAGGGATCTTGATCTACTGCACCTGCTTGACATAGCTGATCATTTTCTCTTTTTCCACACAACATTCCTTAGCTTTCCATCACTTTCTGTTTCCAGTCTCCTTCTTAGGGCAGAAATCAGCGTGGTGGCTGGGGACCTATTCTAATTACCCAGAAGGAGAAGACTGCCTATGTATTCTTGCACTGTGGCACAGAGATAACACCTTAATGACTCGCTGCTTTTCATATGCTGTGTTTGTTTCTTGCTCCTAACAATATTTCACAGTTTTTACCCATCCTTGTTGGGTTGTTTGCGTTCTCTGCTACACCTTCAGCTATAGTATCTAAGCTCATGACTCCTGAAGAGTTTCTGCCCACCCCCCCCACTCTCACCTTCCATTCAATCTGCCCCATCTTCTTTCTTTTTGGGAGCCTGTTTGCTATTACAGGCTTACTATCTGCAGAACATATGATTGATTCAGAGTCATAAACATGTATGATGTTTTGCAGAGAAATAAAAAAGACAGATACCTGCCACATGGCATTTACATTGTAAAAATTACGTTATTCTCTTCCCTAATTCTCTGCTTTTTCTGTCAACATTGACTCCATCACAATCCCTTCTCCTCAGGCCTCCACCATAATCTCTAATTGTTGTACTGCCTGTTTATGACTGACCTTCATAATTTGCTTTCATCCTCACTGGCAAAAGCAGCTTTATCATCTCTGCCTTCCTCGCTGCTCATAACTATTTGCTGAACTGCTTCATCCTGTTTCTTTTCCCTGCATTTCAGAAAGATGCTTCAAAATCAGCTACTGTTACTCTCTATTCTCATGAATCATCACACTTTGCCTCTCTACTTCCACACCAAGTTCACGTCTCTCATTATTTTCAAATCTCTCCTCGTGCTTGAATGTAACGTTAAACTTACTATTCTCCCATGTCCCCTATTCAACTCTTGCTATCTAGCACTATTTTATTTTTAGCCTTTTTCCCCCCTCTTAGTTCTGGCTTCTCACCTTCTAGTCACCTACCCTGGTATTGGATCAGTTACCTAATGATTGTTGTCCACTCAGTTTCCTGCTCTCAATCTGGCAACTCCTAAATATCCCCACTCCATGAGGCTGTAAATGAGATAGTCCGTACCTCACACCAAGCCTTTCCTTCTGTAATCCTCCACAAGGTCAACCACTTACTGTAACTACTCTATGAACAGTATTCTACACATTTGTGGGTTTTTTTTTTTCCAGAGCTGCTAAAGTTGCTATGGTTTCAAAATAGTTAGGATGCCTCTTCCTTTAAGTTTATGGAATCTCAATCCCTGTTCTTTCTTCAGTGCAGTGCAAAGGTTGCAAAATGCTTTACAAAACAATGCACTGTAACACAAATAACTAATAATGACTAGCAAAAGATAAGCATCAGGGAATATACTTGTACTTGGGCAAAATACACTGTTGAAGCTTTGTATTTAAGTAGTATTAGTCTTCATCACAATTGTGATGTCATTAGAAAAACACATCATTAGAACCCTAGTAAAGCGACACTGGATTCTGGATCACAATCAAAGATCAGCATGTGCTGAATTACATCAAATGATGTACCATAAACAGTAAAATGCTTCAGAAAGTGCTTAACTTCAGTTATAATTTCCTTGTACCTTTAATATCCATGCAATGTGGAACATTTGCTCACTATAGAAGACCTAGTAGGAGTGTATTATAAAACAGTCATGGCAGAATGTTTTTGTCAGATGTAATTTCATTTAATACATGAAGGTAGGAAGGGGATGGATGGAAGAAGTGGCAAGTTATGGGATAAATTTCTACAGTTATTTAGTGAAAAAAAACCCCAAACCAACAAAAAGGCCAGAGTTTCTAAAACATGCAAACAACTCTTTGAAACAAAAGTCATTGCTTCTGAAAAGCAGTGACCCCAATTTGGACCTCCTAATGCCTGGTGAAGATGAATTAACATCTGGATATTATGCATGTGAGTGATGAGGGACCAGAGATCATGACCATATTAGGTTCATCAGGTTCCTGGTGTCATATAGAGGTCTGAACTCTTACTAACATTTACAGCTGAAGAGTCAAAACAAAAATCCCTGAAAGCTGAAACAATTTGAACAAAACCTGACAAAGAGAGAAAAGCATAATACAAAATATGATAAAAACCATCAAATACAAATCACCATTTGATAACAAACAGGCGTAATTAAGAGGATAGTTTTGACTAAAATCCTGCCCGTTTAATAGAAAATCCGAGAGAGAAATAAGGAAAAAAAAACACACACATGTATCAAACAGGAAAAAAAAATAAAAGGAAGCAATTGGTCTAAAATAAAAGCTTGTTTTGTAATGAATTAGTGTGATAAATAAAAATATCCAGGAAAAATTATGACAGGTCTAAAAGTAGCAAAAAAACCCAAAGTGATTTGAAAGACACATTAGGACTAAACAAAAATGTCCAGAAATGTGCCAGGCCCATTATTTGACAAAGGTAGCTAAAACTGTTAAAATGAAGCAGGAAAACCAGAACTGTTTTGTAAATAAGAAAGATGTTAACTTGATTTCAGTCCCAGAAAAATAATGAAAGAGATAGAATTGAATTCTCTTAATTAAGAAACAGGAATACAAATACTGCCAATCAATGTGGCTTTATGAAAAGCAGGCTTAGTAGGACAAGCCTGACTACTGTCTTCAAGAAGAGTACTACAAGTTTGTTGGACAAAGAAATTGTGATGACATGAACTCTTTAGATTCTCTTTTTAGAAAATCAGGCATATACCATAACAATATAGTACATGTCAAGTGGATTAAGAACTAGCTAACTGACAGTTTGACACTTGGGCATAATTCTCTGAAAGGGGTATTTTTAACAGCCTCTGCATTGATCAAAAGTAGACACTGAAGAATACGACCGCTGCAATGCCCACAGGGGGTTACATTTTCTCTCATAACATTTCATATTTTCATTCAACAAGCAAATATATAATCACTATGGCAAAGTGGCAAATATTGGGAGGAACTGGGCAGCTGTAAAAAGTAACCAGACACACATGGTAAGCAGGGTCCAAATCCACTTTAACACAATACAGCATGTAAAATGATGTACCAATGGACAAGGTAAAAGGACATATCTCCAAACAGAGAAGTGTCTCTTGCAAACTAAAGCTGTTTATATTAATGCATTACAGAGCTGCCAGGGCACAGGCTCATCCCAAAAAACCACTGGGATCGGAAACATTATGTGCAAGAGGACAAAAGTAATGTTATTGCTGTATCAAAGCCACTGGTGAGGAGGGTACTGGAGCACTATACTAAGTTCTAGTGACCAAAGAACAAGAAGTTTTTTAAAAGTTCTTGAAAAATAGGAAAAGAACTGATAAAATTGCAAGAAAAAGTACACTACTGTGACAAACTGAAAGACCCTGACTGTAATTAATCTGAAACAAAACCAAGAAAATAGTGAGCAAGGTTACTTGATTTCACCAAAGCATTCCTCAGGGTAAGGATAAGAAGCTGAATTCTAGGTATACATAAAAGGAAATAAAGCAGCTTGTAAGTAATGAAGGCCACTGCAAAAAGGATCTCTGGAAAACAGTAGAGTTTTCCATTGTTCTGAATTAAAATTAATGATTTGATGCCTTGTACTGGGTCTGGCTGAGATGAAGTTAATTTTGCCGATAGCAGGCCCCATAATGCTGTGCTGTGTGTTGGTAGCTGGCAAGGTCATAACACACCAGGGCTTTGGCTACTTCTGAGCAGCGCTGGCACAGTATCAGGGCTGTCCAACATTTCTCTCCTGCTCAGCAGTAGGGGTAGGCTTAGGGGTAGGAAAGATCCTGGAAAGGAACACAGCCAGGACATCCGGCCCAAACTGACCAAAGGGATATTCCACACCATATGACATCTGCTCAGAAATAACAAGCTGAGAGATAAGGAGAGGAAGTGGTGACAAAATTTGTCTTCTGGAGCAACCACTACGCGTACTGACACCCTGCTTGCCAGGAAGTAGTCAGACATTTCCTGCTGATGGGATGTAGAAAATGATCTTTTGCTTTTGCTTTGCTCCTGTGCACGGCCGTTTGCTACATGAAACTGCCTTTATGTCAGCTCAGGTGTTTCGGGCTGCTTTTTCTATCCTATTTTTCCCCCCTCCCTGTCCTGCTGAGGAGGGGGGTGATAAACCAGTTTGGTAGATACCTAGCATCCAGCCAGGGTTAAACCACCACACATCTTTCTAGAAGAAATACACGAGCTTAGGTCCAGATTCTGCTGGGTGAAAAATAAGAATATTTTGGACAAACAAATGACATCTGAAATTATAAAACAAAATGGACTGTGAAATATATTTTCTGGATAAGAAACTATGTTATGTGCATCCAACAACAAAATGCAACACAAGCAACATTTTAGAGCAGGAAAACAAATCTCTCCAAAATCCAATGCTGGGGGTTTTCCATTTGCTATTTAGATTTTCTGGAAGAACTTAAATACACTTAGAAGAATATTGATGTTAGTCTTTGGAAATCAGGGCATTGAGGCTGTTTTGCAGTTCTTGCTGAATCACTGTATTCACTTCATGGGAAAGAGATTTTCCATTGATTTCAGAGTAACCATTATGTTGTTACATGCCTAATTCACCATGCTTATAAACTGCTTTGAAAATTGCTAAAACCTAGCACATCATTCCTTTTCCTCTAAACTCTTTCTGGAGCTTCAGTTATGGGATGAGGCAGACAGGACTGGGTGACTTGCCTGTTTCTGAGTGTGCAAATATATCATCTGATTAATTCCATGTATTGCTTCCTCTTGTACCTACTATAAATGCTTTCTAACAGTTCAGGAGCAGATTAGCACCCTCCCTTCTCAGAGAACATATTGTCTTCATTATAGGCCCCTGATAATGACAGTCCCCCCTATAACCCTCCTAATATACTGTAAAGTTGAATGCATTGCAGGATTTTTAAAATCCTATGGGAAAAACCAAGAACTGAATAGTTGCTGAATACAAAAGCAAGAAGCATGCTCGTTAAACCTTTAAGTAATTCAAAAGCATGGAGAGATAATGAATTTAAATCTGCAGCCAGCTGCCATTACAAGCTGGCAATGTGGTTCATAGACTGAAGGCATGTCTTCATATAAGCTGATGCAAATACATGGATTTTTCTGGAAAAAAAAAAAAAAGATGTGATTTCCAGTCGTACACGTCTGCTCAGTCTCTGTACAGAAACTCAGCAGACATTTGCCATGGGCTTGGATTCCAGAGGATATACCATATTAGTATGTCCTGACAGATTCTGGTGACACTTTGGGTTGGTTTGGTTTTTGTAATTGAAAATTTAAATTTACAGTAAAATTCAGCACCACCACCTCTCATAGTGGTCACATGCCACCTGAGAAATACCAGGCTGCCTCATTCCATTGTCTTATCAGCAATTATTTAAAGATGACTCATAGAAAATCTCTATTTGGTACCTGAAGAGTTAATCAAACCTTAGCTGATCCGGGGGAGTTCTTCCCTGCAGGTCCTCAGAGACAGTTGTAATTAATTTGATCTTCTCCAGTCATTAACTCAGATTCATAGTGAGCTCTCCACACATTGCTCTATTAATTCACTGGAGATCAGTTCTCAGGATTCATTTAGTTAAGCAGCACTGCTGGATTACATTTTAAAACCCTTTAAACTGGTTGTAATTGATGTCTGTTTATAGAAGCTTACTTTAATGGAGTCAACGTGAGATGAAAATCTTCCATACTAGTCTAAGATAGTGCCTCGCTGTTTAAAGCATGTCTCCAGAGGCAACCAGTTAAATAAGAGCCACTGCAAAATAAAATAAATTCCTCATTAATCACCAACCCACTCTTGGTATTTTTAAAATAGTTTTTGGTCCTCCTGACTGCTGCTACCTTGGAAATGAATCTAAAGTAAAGCTTCACTCTGCAGTAACATACACATTTGTTAGGTATTAAGACTTGATCCTGAACCCTGCCAACAAAGCTCCTGTTGGCTTCAATGTAAAGTCAACAAGGGTGAATGTAAAGAGCAACACTGTCTTCCATTAAAATCTCAATGCATCCAGCACAATGGCTGTACTTCTCATTGTCAGATAGCAAGGTACTTGCAAGAAGCTCTTCCCAAAGTCCTGGAGCCACAAGACATGGACGCTAGCACTCTAAGGACTGCAATCTACTGTTGCTGTTCAGCAGTTTAAAGGATGGGTCAGATAATGGTGCTACTACTGCTTAAATAGCTTGTTTTTAATTCCTGTCTTCTGTGTAGCAGCAGATTGTCATGGTAATGGCATTTAAAACAGAAAGCCTAAATATAGAGTCTGGTCAAAAATATACAGCTCGGAGCCACCTTTGAAACAATGCAAGAGGAAGAGTGCTATTTGTTATATTTCAGGCAGAAGACTGGAAAGTTAACTGATCCTCTGCGGGCCATTACCCTTATGCATTCTGCTTCCACACTCAGACTATATCATACCTGACCATCTCAAAAGAAAGATAGAGGAGCTTGGATCTAGCTGTATCTGTGTGGTTAGATGTAACCTCTGAAACACCAGACAAAATACCTCAGGTAATGTTTTCTGAAGTAGCCCATTGACCACAGAGTCCCTGTTTATGGGAAACTAATTTGAGTTCACACACGCTTGATTTTCTTTCTAAGCACTCCGAATTTCAGATGAAATGAAGAACTATTTCAGGTGTTCATTTTCTCTGAAAATGAAACCCAAGCTCTCTTAGTTTGCCATCCAAAAAACTGCAAGCATCACAAACTAATATTCATCCAGAAAATAAAACAGGGCTTTGTGTTGGTCTCTGTGACCACAGAAGAAAGATAAACCTATTATTACGTTATCTGCTATTACATCTACTGTTATCTACTATTCATTTGTAACTTCTTACAGAGGTGTTGTGAGGCTAAATTAATAGCTTTAAAAACTTGCAAGATCTTGGGTGTAAGATGTTATTTAAATGCAAAATTAAATCATTGCATGACATGAAGAAGAGATTCCTATCTTGCAGCACCCTCTTCTAGAATAATGCGTTTCAGACATCCCTGCTTTGTGCACAAAATGCAAAGAAAAATGAGACTTTTAGTAGGAGTAGGTTAGTTTAGTAATGACAGTCTTAATATTCACAGGGCCAGATTCGCTTTTGTTTTACAGGCAGTGGTTCTGTGTTGTTCTGCAGGTAAGCCAGTACAGAAAATGGCCCTCAATATGATATATTTTTCCAGGCTATTTTATCTGCTAAGTTCTCTGCGTACAGGGGAAAGAGCACATATACCTTTTATACACAAATGGTAAAGGAATGGAAAATATTGGGTATGCTTTTTTTTTCTCAAGCCCTAATTGCAGCAACATATTTACTCAGCATTCTTTAGGTCCACTCAATCACTCATACTTAAAGTATGGCTTGAGTGCATAGGGACAGTATGTGCTTTCACAACAAGATGAGACAAATTGCAACAATCTTCTTTAATGTGATCTCATACCAGATGAGCTGAACAATACCAGAGGAAACCAATGGCAAACTTGACTGTTTACTGCCAAATAAAAGTGAGGTGGAAATGGAGGTCGGTGATTTTCTTGGTGATAGTGTTCTTCTTGTCAGAAGTGAAAAGGAACTGGGGTGCTGCTCACAGCAAATGCAGTGGGTAATTTTGTTAAGTATATGTTATTCACTGCAGCTTATAATATACAAAAAAATCCCCCAAAACATTGTTTGATTCTCCAAGACAGGAAAGAATCTACAAATAAGGCAGAAGCAAGAAGTTGCAAAACAGAAGCAGGAGGCTGCTTGCACTTTTCTGTATTTACCTTTTTTATTTTTGTGGGATATGCCACCTTATCATCTCAAGCATCACAGAGCTGTTAATAAGTTAATTCTGTTAACTTAAGGTAGGGGATGATGTATCCTATTTTACTAACAGGGAAAGTGATGCACCTGATGGGTCTGTGACTGGCTCAATGTGGCGCAGTATGTCTGCAACACACTGGGAAAGAGAAAGCAAACATTTCATTCATACCACAAATCTGATCATAAACCATCTTTTTCACCTATGGACCTTCAAAAGGCCTAAACATCTGCCTAAGGGATTTCCTCAGCTTTTGGTAATGACTCACTGTGCTCTACTGGCAACACTGGAGATCACACAACTTGTGTCCCATCCGTATTTGCTGCATTGGGACCTTATTGCCACTGGTGGGCTTCACTTCCATTGACATGGAATTATGTTAAGGATGCAAGAATCAAAAAAGACTTTGCACTCCGAAAAGAGAGCCAGTTTTATCAGTATGAGGTACCAGGTCCCAGCAGTCAGTCAGATAATTGGTGCAGTTCCCCTGTACTGGTTCCCTCTACTCAATTCCCCTGTACTCTAAAGGATACAAATGTTGTTCCCACACTGAGTTATGCCATGGGACCAGGTCCAGGGTGAGAGCTGCTGGGAAGTCCAAGCCTCTGTGAGGAATGAGCTTTCAAGGTCAGCAGATGGCACATGGACCTTAGCCAGTCTTGCAGAGGAGACCCCTGGGGAAGCACTGACATCTCCTATTTATTAACTACTCCAGGAGCTCCTCATTCACTTGGCCATTGATCAGCTCCTGGGGTCAAGAGTACTGGCCAGCAAGCCTGCACCAAAGAACAGTCAGAAGGCTTTCAAAACCTTTCAGGCACTCAGTAATCAATACATTACTACATTCATTTACCACACACATGCTTCCCTCAAAGGACTGTTAATGGAAGCATTCTAGATACAAACATCCATGTTAGGGATCAAAAGTCTAGTTCTCTGTACAGAATAGTAGCACCCAAGTGCATTACCCAAGCGCACCCAGTTTGCATCTATACTGGACATTTGCACCTAAATTTTGAGAGCTCTGAATGTCTGGCCTGGGAGCATAAAACACATTAGCTATGTGAAATCCCTGTTTGCGATCCTCAGGAGACCTGACTGATGTAGTTCAGTTCCAGATAAAATTCTAACTTCAGTGAATTCATCTGCATGTCTTTTTGGGTGTCTTCTAAGACTGCATCCCACTTCTCCTCTATAGCTGGGTCTACACCCATACATCTGTCCTACTGGGAAGGAGCAGTACATATTTTATTAGGAATCAGTCACTTTCCCTTGCATACCAAAAATGTCACCTGATTTCACATGAACAATCACCTCTGAGTGGGTCTGGTTATAAACTAAGATTCTATCTTAGATCTATTATGCTGTTTCCATGGAGGTGTGGGGACACGTTTCACATATCTGCATGAAATATCTGCACTGTTCTTCCTGTGCAAAACCAGGTGAAGACCAAGTGCCTTTCTCAGCTGGAGCACTGGTATTGGAAAACGTACTACTGTTGCCTCTGACACTTGTCCTGAGGCCTCACATCCAGAGAAATAAATGGGAGGAAAAACTTACTTTTGCCTGCTTTGTCATGATGAAAGTCTTTCCCAAACCTGATTCCTGAAGAGAAAATTCAGCGAGACAAAGTTGGAAATTGAAGAGGTATTTCTTGAGAGACTAAAAATGCTGATGGTTACATGAAAGGTGGGAGAGGAGTAAAATCAGGTTTATTATACAACGCAAGCTGCAGTTACAACTACAGAGCACTACCACATTACTAAAACAAGGAGAAGAACAAGAGTTTCCCTTTGCAGTTTCCCTTTGCAAGCCAGTTTCCCTTTGCAGAAGATGTAATGCAGCGTAATACTGAGGTGAATATATCTTTTGAGTTTCAAATGTGAAACGCAGTACCTTTTACTGCCCACAAGCCATAGAGCTCAGTGCGTAATAACAAATAGTTCTGTCTTCATCAATCCATACTGTTCTCAGCAATCCTGCCCAAAGCTGCTTCTGGGTGATCATCAGAGTTTGATAAAGTGATTACTATATAATGCTATCAAATAACTATCACGATTAAACAAGTTACATGAATCTTGAAGCACTGGAGCACTTTATGTGAAGAATGAGTTTTTCCTTCAAACTGCATAATAAAAATATATTAAACAATATGGATTTTGAACCGTGTGTTGGAATTAGGTCAAGAAGAATTAAGTTTCCATTTTTCTGAATAGCTACAAATGCTACAAATTACTTTCTTATGAATAATGCAATTACTTTAAGCAGCAGAATTGTCTTACAGTCCCCTTTGTTTGGTATGTTTTTTCACTCTGCGTGTGAAATCTGTAGCAAGGTTGTTAAACCTGTCACCTTGGCTTTCTGCACACCTGGGCTATTTTATGACATTACAAATTTCCTCTTCTCTACCCAAAGTACAGACACACAAATCAGCCAGAAAACAATTTGCAGCTATTCGTGATTTTTACATCCAAAATGTCAAAAGCTGTTAAACATAATTTGAGCTCAGGGCCCTCATGTAATTCTGAGGTTGAGATGAAAGAATTAACAATCAGTCACAGTTCTACTGATTCAGATTATATGGGAAATCAGAGTGATCTGTGATATAAAATATTTTCAGCAGCTGAAATGACCCCAAATAAATTGATGGTCATGTTTATTATGTACAATTCATAAACAGAAGGCAAAAGATTTACTAGAGTGCAAACATGATTATCCTGAAGACAGCAAAGGACCTGGAATAAAAGGGAGATAACAGAGATTCTAGGTCATCAAGGAAATCATAAGTACTTGATGGCTGCACCCCCTGCAACTGTCCTCTCAATGCCATTCATATACAGGCCATTTAAAATCTTTTGGTACAACTTCCTTCACAAAGCAGACCAAAGATTGGTAACCACCTAGCAGTAGAGAGAGTTGCCTTCTCTGCTGATTTTAGTAATTTATGGTTCTCTCATGCTTTTTTTCAACTTTAAGTACCTTCCAGGATCTGCGTAACTGTGCCCCAGACTGCAATTCACATCTTAATTCTTATCATGTGTGTCTCTCACCCTGTAGCACTCTATGTCCCTTTTGTGCCCTCATCTGACTTGTCCTGTCCCTGACATGTCAACTGTTGTTGAAGCAAGCCCCGGTTGCCTCCTTTTCATCCAGCCCATTCCCCAGATCCACGCTCTTGGACTCAAGCATCAACTTATTCCTGAAACAATAATGCATTATTTCTGAACAAACAACCAGTACTGTACACCCAAGCTATTACTCCTCTGCCTTCCACGCAGTAAGTCCTACAGGGCATGGACTCCCTTTATATTTATGTCTTGTACAGCCCCCGAGCACACTGTAAGCATTTAATGCATAAAATAAATAGCAAGAGACATGCAGCTCTGCTGAAGACAAGAGGGAGCCTTGAAGAAGCCAGATTCGGCTAATCAAACTTGTATTGTGTGAGGTGGGGCTTCAACTTACAAAACAGTCAGAAAAGACAACTGGGGCAGGGAGGAGGAGACAGACAACTCTCATTATTGACCCAGCAAAGATTCTGGCATGTCTTTAAATTAAAGACCTCAAATAACCCTTTTGAGCACAAAGACGCTGCCTGTCCATAACACAACAGGCGTTTTGATACTAATCTGTGCAACACAACTTCCACAAGCACGAAATAACCTTTTGGGTACCAGGCTATTGTTTTAAAGACTTCAAGGACAGAGACATTTTACCAATGTCCTGATTAATCAATGTTTAATTACTATGGCTTTTATCAAAATGCATCTTTTTTTTTACTGTGTAACTTCAGTTTCCTGTCATCTGAAGCTGTAGCTCTTGTCTGTTAGACTGATTTACTGTAAGTCTTTTATTGTAAGCACAAAAGCTTCCCTCATTTAGGCACTTGTAGGCTGTGATTAATTTCCTCTTTTTACAGCCAGAGACATCAGGCTTTTTAAGTTTCCAGTTGTAAAGCAAACTTTCCAGCACTCCAGCCATTTTTCAATCTCTTTCCTATGTCTTTGCCAATGCAACCATTTCTGATGGATGTCTATCAAAAGTGTGCAACTGGTTTTGCAAAGATCCTAGCAGTGCTATAAACAGACATACAAACTCCCTTCTCTTGTCTGCACATAGAATTAACTCCACTCTCCAGTTTTAAGGCAGTTAAAATAGTTTATGTTGATTTAGTAGTTTCCAATAAGCTTTTACTTCCCATTCACACCTGCTCAGCCTTGATCTTGGGCAGAATTAATAATTTAAACAATAATGTTGCATGAAGTAAAATTAAATGCCTCAATGCAGAAGTGATACTGTGGGTTCCTTCTTGCTTTTGGAGGGTGGGGGGTTGTTTGTTTGCTTTACTGTGAGAGCACTAATATGAATTAGTTATCACATCTTTGTGTAGACATGGCAAGACAGCCTTCACTGTACTGACAGCAAATCAACCCACTGCTCCCCAAACAGGTATGACCTGGCTTCAGGACGTGACATAACATTCAGGAGTCTGGTGTACACTAAGACATTACAGAGGAGCAGCCACTGCATCTTTGTGGTCTCAATGAAGAAAATGCACTTCTTTAAGCAGGACATCAAAACCACACTTACCCTATCAACAAATTCTTTCTGTTGACTGAAGTTCATCAAAATACCAGAGATGTATCTTCTACAAAACCAGCATCAGTTAGGAAAAAATGATATTCTTATGCTTTTGTTGTTTCCAGTACTGGCTTTCTATTATCTATGATTCCATCGTGATGGATAAACAGGGTAATACAGTAAGAAGCAACTCTGACATTGTTCCAAACATAGATTATCTTAAAATCCAAACATAAACAAATAATAACAAACAAACAAAACCAACCCCCAACTACATACTTCTGCTTATTCAGGTGTACATCTTATTTCCCACAAAGTTACCATGAATGCAAATAAGAGGTATGTGACTTATTAATCAAAAAGTCCTCACTTGGATCCTGTGAAACATCTTTCCCATTTGAGTGATGTGGCTCAGCATTTTTTTAAATTATAATAAATATTACTACTACTACTTATACATCACCAGAGGTGCACCTGATGCTTTACAGAGAACTAGAATAACAAGACTGCCCAAGCAAGGGGTGCCTGCAATCTAAATTAGATATACTTGGTGAAAGATGACAACAGCAACAAGATGTGTGGATTAAGAGTTTTACAACAATGAAAGAACAATATGTGCCACCTCACATTTCTAATAGGTGTTAGTGCATCTGTTTTCTTAGTTCTTTGATTTATATTTCAGATGATTATATAAAACAAATAAACAGACCAGGAATTATAGTAGTTGTTTGACAAAGGATAGGAAAAAAATGACTAATTAAGGCTCAACACAATAAGGAGAGCTTTCTTATTCATTGCATTCTGTGTCAGGTCCTACCAACTGAATTACAGAAAGAGAGTTAAAGGAGTGAAACCACAGTGACGTATCTACAGAGAGGATTTCTCACTCACAACACTATAGCACATGGAAGGCCTGTTTAGCTTGTATTTTCTTACAGATAGACGGAATGATTTTGAAAGCCATTTACACTTTGGGCCAAGTAACAGCATTTCAGAACCAGAAGCAAACCATTTTATTTTTTTTCTATGAGGTGAAAATTAGAAGAAAAAAAAACCCAAAACACATGAAAAAGATAAGGTCCTCAAAACATTGCACTTGAATAGTTTTGTAATTTCTTTACTGGGGGAAGGAACGTCTCTTATGAAGTGTTGTCCTTCTTCTTGAGTGGGATCCCTGGATGCTATAGTAAATAGGGAGGAAAACCACATAGCTATACCTCAGAAATCCACTGGAAACATGCTGTGCAAAAGCTTCCCCCTCTGTGACATGGGATCTGGGTTCCTTAAGATTATTCATATAAGGAATAAACCAGGTGTGGATGGGAGTCAGGGAAAAGCCATCAGGGTGTTTTGTTTCACAAAAGCATGAGAACTACCTTACTGTGTCAGACCTATTTAACATGGGATACTGCCTCCAACTATGGCTGTTGGCAGACTTTTATGATGTTTAAGGGCACTGTTAGAGTCATTCCTCCTTTTGCACATCATCACAGGATCCAGAAATCATCGGTCAAGAGAATTCCTCAGCCTGAGGTCACATCTAAACCATTAAACTTAATTACTAATAAAAACTACCAAGCCAATCCTTCATTAATTCATCTAGTCCTGTTTTGAACTCATTTATACTTTTTTTTGCTTTCACAGTTCCCTGTGGCTACAAGTTCCACAATTAAATTACACACTGTAAAAAAAGGTATGTCCTTTTACTTGTTTTGAAGCTATTCTCTGACAATCTCAAGGGGCAGCACATGCTGAATAACTCTTCTCTATTTAGCTGTTCTATGCATTTCATGAGTTACAAACTTCTACACCCTATTCTCTCTTTTATCTTTTAAAAGTGAGATGACGAATCTATTTAGTTTATCCTTGTCTAAAGCCTGGAGTTCACTTCTGAAAATCTTGGTCTTCCTAGTTTTATTATGTCCCATGTCTGGGATCAAGCGATCAAAACTGCGTAAGACACCCAGAATGGGGGCAAACTATCTGAAAAGAAACAGCATGATACTTTTTGCTTTTGCTCTCTCCATTTCTTTCTAATACTTACTAGCATTTTAATGGCCCTTCTTAATAAACTGATTTGGATGTCTCACCTCACCTCAAAACTCATCACAGCCAACACAGGTCTTTCCTCCTTGCATAATTCCTACATACTCTGGGATGCAGTGAAATAGAGGACTAGATGAGTCTTCAATGTAATTTTGGGTGTCTTTGCTATTACATTAAGAGGCATCTCCACAAATGTTGTTATCCGTCAAACAGGGCTTTTATGGCTGAAACTTCTAAATCCCTTTTCAGAGATTTCTTCTTACTCCTCATATGTCAGCAGTTTCATGACAGAACTGAAGTTGCAAAGTAGGGGAACAATAAACTGATGGTTGTTTTTGCTTCTGGTTTGCTCTTGTTTACTCTTCTGTTAGTTCTACTGCAGCATAATATGATTTCCTTTATTTTATTTTTAACCAGCAAAGGTGAGTCACATCATGACACTAAATCCATATTCAGAATGAAACACAAACTTTTCTTCAGTTCTAAATGCTATCTTAACCTGATGAACTGGGGAATTCCGAGCCATATTCAAATGATAAATTTCTCCAAAGCTTACTTTTAATAGATTAAGTTCTGTCATGATTCCTAGGGTTATGCATTTCTTTATCCTGAAAATACTTCATTGATAGAACTGAGAATATTTAAGTAGTAAGGTATTTCACAAGATAGGTAGCTATGGCAGAAACAGTGTGAGTCTTTAAACTGAAAAGTGTATTTTTTTTCCGAGAATTTCCTCAATTTTAAAACTTGAATTAAAAAGAATCGAACACCTATTTTTTTTGAGAACAAAGTTGTAAGACCTGGTTAGCAAGACCACACACATTCAATTATTTTAATCTGCAGTCATAAGTCAATACATGCAGCACTTTAATAATTTTTTATTCTCTTTCTTGAAGTCCCTTCAATTTATCAATGCCTTTTTAAATACAGATTCTGTAAGATGCAGTGGAATAATTTTTTATGAAGAAATGAGTGGTCATTAGCAATCTGCTCAAGTGAAAATAAACATTAAAGATGAAATATACTTTTGAGTGAAGAGTAACTATTATTTTATATTGTGAAAATCACTTTCCCCCCCCCTTCCTGAAAACCAAATAAATCTGTCATTAGAATTGTGTTCACTGGACTTTTTGAGGCATTCATACAGATATGAGATTGGGCTTTTGGTCATGTATATGTGGCCAGTTGTATTTCAATCTCAGAGAGCTGGTTAGTGTTACTGCGAAGCTGATGGAATCTTCACACCACTCAGTGTCAATGAGAAGTCCGGGGGCACAGGCTAAAATACTCCTGATCAGCAGATGTATAATCTTTGTGAAATCTGAATTACACTACAACTCTGCTGAGGAGTCAGACAACTTACAGTTGCAACAGGCTTTAGGATCCAACATCGTTTTCTGCATTATTTACAGGTTGGCTAGTGATGACGTCTCATTTGGGAAATTAAAAAAGTGGAGGCAGTCGAGCAAATGAGTATGTCCTACGCATGCATACTGGTCTATACACATTAAGGCCATTCTTTGCTGTTCATTCCCTACTCAGAGATATCTTGTTTCTGCAGTGTGTGAAACTATTAAGTTGTTCCTCTCAAAGAAGACACATTGGACAAAGTTAACTCATGGGAACTGCTGTGAAGCAGCAGGTGGGTAAGATAAGCAGGAGAGAAAAATCAGTATCAGCAAACACAAACAAACAAACAACTCTGCATTGTCCTCCAAAGTGACACTGATGGAAACCAAGCCTTAGTTAAGATCTGCAAAAGCAGCTCACTGCCTTCACCAGCTAGACACAGCCTCAGCATACATGATACAGGACTGAATACAGCAACCTCCAACTCCCTGAAAAATCAGACCAGGGTGGTGAAATCACCCCATCCACGTTATTGTTTATGGGATGACTACTCTAAAGGACTCCTAAACACTCAGAATGTATCTGGAAATACATACATAGTTTACTTGTATACTACTCTGTGTTGCATAGAAAAAAAAAAAAAAAAACCCAACAAAAAAACATTGGAAGAAGAACCAGTGGATCCAGATTAGAGCCCAGAATTTTTGAGAGATGGGCCCATGCAAACTGCATGAAATTCAACAAGACCAGGTGCAAGGTCCTGCATGTGGGTTGGCACAATCCCAAGCACAACTACAGGCTGGGAGGAGAATGGATTGAGAGCAGCCCTGAGGAGAAAGACTTGTAGGTGTTGATTGATGACAAGCTCAACATGAGCCGGCGCTGTGAGCTAGAAGCTCAGAAGGCCAACTGTGTCCTGGGCTGCATCAATATCAGCATGGTCAGCAGAGCAAGGGAGGTGATTCTGCTACTCTCTACTCTGCTCTACTCTACTCTACTCTGCTCTACTCTCATGAGACCCCACTTGGAGTGCTGCATCCAGCTCTGGGGTCCCCAGTAAAAGAAAAACATAGACCTGGTGGACTGAGTCCAGAACAGGGTCACAAAGATTATCAGGGGCCTGTAACACCTCTCCAACAACGACAGGCTGCGACAGTTGGGCTTGTTCAGCTTGGAGAAGTCAAGGCTCTGGGGAGACCTAATTGTGGCCTACCAATACTTAAAGGGATCCTACAGGAAAGTGGGAGAGGGACTGTTCACCAGGAAGTGCAGAGACAGAACAAGGAGCAGTATCTTCAAGTTGAAAGAAGGTAGGAAGAAATCCTTTACTGTGAGGGTGGTGAGGCACTGGCACAGGTTTCCCAGAGAGGCTGTGGAAGCCCCATCCCTGGAAATGTTTAAGGCCAGGTTAGATGGGGCTGTGGGCAACCTGGCCTAGTGAAGATGTCCCTGCCCACGGCAGGGGGGTTGGAACTCATGATCTTTGAGGTCCCTTCCAACCCAAAGCTTTCTATGATTCTTTGATTCTATGATTTGGATCTGAAGTTATAGTCTTAACTCAGTTACTAGTACACCTATGACCACACATACTTTAGATGTACCTGCCACTTGAGGCATACCTAAGACCAGTCACTTAAAAATTGAGGCATTTGGAGCTTGTGGCTTTCTCTTCACTGTCCTTATTTTCCTATATCCAAAGAATTCTGAGAGTTTTGGGAAGAAAAGCTTTTGCACAAAAGGAATGGCTACCTTTGTACTCAGTAAAATATTTCTTAAATATATGTTCACACTTGAGGCAAAATTCACCCATCTAAATCTGTGCACCTCAATTCATCTTAGATGCTGTTAGTAGCCAGCAGAAAATTACAGGCACATCTTGCCCGTGAGTGACTCACATCTCAGTCACCTTATTCAGATTCTGCAGGTGCCTCTCCGTGTGCATTAACTCCAGATAGCACTTAGGGGGAATCACGTTCCCAAAATACACACCTCAGGTAAAGTTAGGTTGAAAGAACTGAGGCATTTGTATCCTGAAAACTGACTTGGAAATTTCATCTCTTCCAACAGACAATGCAAGGCCGCAAGACTTTTCAACCCAGGAAACGGCTGCAGCAACACCACTTTTGGGATTATGAGCCTTTCTGGAGAAGCCATCTCCAGGCATCCTCAGTCAACGTTTTACTGGAGGCTAAATGTGACGTTCACCTCCAATTCCACTTCTGGCACTCCCCTGTGCTTCTCAGTGCTCCCAGTGAAGGAGAAAAACACCTCAAGAACTCACTCCTGCACCTCAGTCAGGTATTCCCTCTAATGTGAGGTGGGAAGATGAATTTTATCCTTACACAAGGGAAGGAGGCTATGTCTAAGCATATATCTACTTACCCAGATATTCCTAAAGCCACTCAGGCTTCCTGGAAAAGACTTGTTTCTTTGAAGGTGGACTATGCTGATCTTAAATTGGACATGTCTATATTACTTCCTGCAAAACTGCGTATCCTTTCTGAGGGGCATAAATTTCTTTTTTATGACTACAACGATGCAAAGCAATTTTAAATGCCCGGAGGAGAGAACTAGAAAAGACGAATGAAAAGGAATTGAATGATTCATTAGACTCTGAAGAAGATTTGATGAGGAATTCTATAATTCTGGACTTTTAATTTAAATGTGTCTATTACTTTTTTTTCCCCTTCTTTACTTTCATGGAGCTTCATAAAAATGTAATTTTTAAGAGCTCCTTATCTTGCAGCACATAGTAAGAAATATAACACTGTTTATTCTGTTTGGACAGTACATTTGGGTTTTGAGGTTGGTGATTTATCAGTCTTCTCAGGTACTAACTATACCTGTATATCTGGAATGTCCTGATTCCTGTTTCAGTAAAATTATGCCTTTGACATAAATTTCTTACTATTTTTGAACTTTATAGCATTTTCTATAGGTAGGAGATGAGTGCTATGACCTCTCTGCTTACTTGCTCACGTATTGGCTAAAATCTCTCCTCACTCACATTGCTTCAAGGCACAGGAGTGCTGCTGAAATCAATGGAGCTGTTTTGGATTTACACTGACTTGTGAGCATAATCTCACTGGTGTCTGTGCCTAAGTATTCTGGAGGATATTATTACAGTTTGGATCAAACTGTGAACCTCATCATATAGTAATTAATTTATATTTTGGAAGCCTGAGATTTTTCTATGGGGAGTTATACCATAACTCTATGGGGAGTTATACCATAACTCTGTGTACCAGGTTCTCAGTTGTTATGAAGAAAACTCTACCAATTTATCTGTGATGAAGTTTGAGCACTAACTACAACTCTGTCTGAATTTGCCTTTCTTTCAATAGACTTTGGTTCAGTCTTACAGCATTCCTGTAACCTACCTCTTCTGAAACCTGTTCCCTTTACTCTTGCTTCAAAGATTTGGTTGATTTCTGTGTTCATCACTATTCTAGGCTAAGGATCACCTGCAAAACAGCTACTGAAAGAGAAGTAGCCAAATGCTAAAAAAGACTTTCTTAATATCAGACAAGGTAATAGAAAATAAATGATCTTAATTTCATGTTTATAAACTATGTTGAGCAGAAGTATGAATTAATCACACTATGCATAATTTATCCCACACACTCCGACAGATATGCCAGCACCTTAGAGGAGCAAGAAGGGAATGATCTTTCTGACAGAAATGCAGAGCAAGAAAAAGGTATATAGGTGCACTTTTCCTTGAAGTACCATCTTTAAAGTGACTTTTGCTACTCCATGCTGAGTTTCTACAATAGGTAACAACCATCTCTCCTTCTCATTGTTTTATCACTCCAGTACATTCTCCCTGTTTTCCTAGCAGTTTTTCATCTCGTACAAATTTTTCCCTAAGCAACTTTATTATTAAAAGTCTTTTGATTTTTTCCACAAGTCCTATCACCTACATTTTCGGAGAACCCATCCTTCCTTTTCAGCAGAACAGTTCTGCACATTCTTTTCTTCCCCATTTTACAAGTATTATGGCCAACATTTGATTTCAAAGAATTGTCTCCTTTGAGGGCTGCACAACATATAAACGTGGGAACAGAAAGGGAATCGCCACATCATATAGAAGGAAAATATACTGTTATCTAAACAGGATCATATGAAGCAGTCACCTGCATCCTAGAATTTCAGCTGGATTCAGCAAGGATCCAAATCTCATCTCTCATTTGATAAAGCATCCATTTTTTCTTTGTTTTCACCTGAACTGTGCTTGCTGGAACAAGGGCTACAGCATGCAAGCTGGTCATACACCCCAGTGGTTTAAAAACAGCACCAGTCTCCCCACATACCTCCTCACATACCTCCTCTACTTCTGCCTCTACCAGTCCTGCAAAGAGCCAGTCATATCACAGAAGTCCTTGCTCCCTCCCAGAGCAGAAGTGCAGTGCAACATGCAAGAAGCCTGCATTTTACCCTTGGAAATCCAGTGTTGGTGAAAGGATGAAGACTCTTGCCCTTAGGAACCAAAGCTGGCTTGAGCTAAGACATTATGGAGAGTCACGGTGTTCAGGTGGTGACCTGCTTGGCTACTGTAGTTAAAATGCATTTCAGAGGATTGTTAACCCTTCTGGACATGACATCAAATCCTTCTCAAATAATAGGACTGTTACCTACACTGGATTTAGGCAATCTCATCCCATATCTGCAGAGCTGCATCACTCTGGTACTTAGCTTTTTACACAGCCTTACTGCATCAAACATAGGGACACAACCTAACTCTTTGCCAAGATTCTTGAAAAAGGCCCATCCCCTTTCCTAAATCTCTTATTTGTGTTTAAAACCAGCCTTCCAAAACGCTCAGGGGCCCTGGCTTCCACCATGGAAAAACAAGTATCTTTACTTAGGACCCTTCTAAAAAACACCCATGAATTCAGATGCCTAAAGACTTATTTAAAAGCCAAATGTCACATTTGAGAATTATTTCCATCTTTATTACCATCCTGCAACTCCCTATTAAAACCTGCATGTTGTGTTCTTTTTCAGTGTCACTTTTAATGCTTTTTTCATCTAACCATATTTTTGCAGGGTGAACTATACTATATGGATATATTTGTATCTGAGGGCATTTGTGCTCAGGCCTCTAACTCCTAGGACTACTAAAAATCCCAAACTCACCCTCGTCCTAGGCTTGTATTTCTCGTCATCCCACTCTAACTAACAGGCATCTGTAGTGAAGCACATGTAGGCAAGTGTCATTATGCTCATTGTTCTGGAAAAAAATCTCATTTCAGAGAAAACAATTCAGTGTTATAGTGTAATTCCTTTGGTTAAAAACCACAACAGAACAAAAGCACCCCCCCCACACACCTTCGTCTTCCAATATATGCTCAATTTGAAATAAAGCTAATAGTAATTTCACAACTCTACCTATTAGGGAAAGGTAGCACTTTACATAGTCACTATATTCAGATCAGTACATTATTGTAACCTGAAGAGAGGAGACAGGCAGAGTTGGGTGAGAAGGAAGAATACAAATCTAAAATGCTCCCTCTGACCAAGAAGGTTAGAGCTTTTCTTGTCCTGGCAGAGCATTTTCAAATGAAAGTATATGAGTCTTTTCTTTTAATGCACTGAACACCAATCTGCCTATACTACAGACTATCTCCTACTATTTAAACATTAAACATTTATCAGGATTCTGCATAAATAGAAACAGAAGTGGTGTTTCTAACACCTATCATTGCTGGAATAATCATGTTGCTGTGCAATGATTATGTTGGGATCCTTTTACAAAATGAAAACAGCATTCATTCACAATTATTCATTACAGTAAGGCCCACTCTCCTCCTTTGAGTGCTATTTAAGGGGAAACAGCTCTTGTCTTCACTGACTAAACGGGCTTATCAGTAAGCTTTTTGCTTACGGATAAATTTTCCTCTGGGTCAATTCAAGTTAATTTTAAGAGATCGCACTGCATTATATTATAAATTAATTACATCAACTGCCTGCAGTTTAATGCACTTTCACAAATAGTTAATGCACTGTTGCAGTTCTTAGTGAGAAATTACTCCTCGTACTGTTATTTCAGACTCACGCTGGTTAGGATTACTCCTCTGTCTTGTTCCATTGACATGATCCCATAACAGGATGAACGTATTTTACACTAAACATTTAAACAATAAAAGAGGAGAGAGAGAGAGGGAGAACGAGTGACTGTGGGAATATTAATGAGCAGGGGAACTTCAACAGGGCAGCAATGAGATGAAAGCAACATTGCTATTAAGGAATGTTTTCACTCCTGCCTGTCTATCAAAAGGCCAAATCTTTAGATAAGGGTTTTTCAGCATGATACAAGATGTTATCAAACGCTGTTGTACAATATTTAGTCTCAAGGGCTGACTTAAAAGAAACGGCATCAACTATAAAACAAAAGAACACACCACCACCAAAGAAAAGTGGAAGGCAAGTACAGCAAAATTTCAAGTTTGATGCACAGTTATTATCACAGCTTTGCTTTTCCATAGAGCTGATTTTTATCTGGACTGGCTATCAGCGATAAGTATACTTTATGTCTATACATGTTTGTGTGTGTGTGCATGTGTGCATTTCCTCTCTAAAAGGGGAATATGAAAGTGGGGGAGGGGGGGGAGGGAGGAAGAGAGAGTATAAAATTGAATGCAGGCTGCCAAGATGGAAATGATATTTGTTTTCTATCACACCAGAGATGCACCATTCCAGCTTTTGTCCTTCAAAGCTGTGAGAGACCACGCTTTAATGCCTGCAGGTTGACCATGCATTATTATTATACAGTCTTCATGTTCACATCATGTGTCATCTGACCAAAGGAGAGTCTACAAAGTGAAAGCCTCATGCAAAATTTATGCTTATATGGCTGTTTCAGTCAGTGGAAAAATCAATACTGCAGGCTTGATGCACAGAAATGACTGAGTGCTCTCTGACTGACACTAAAAGCACTGGGAGATTGAGGGGCTGCATTTGCCGTTCAAGGAATTGAGTGTATTAGAGCTCTTATAATAGTCTGCTCACCTTATATTAGCCTTTCCTTGGGATTATTTTTTGATAACAATTATGATTGTGGGGTTTAAGGCAATTACACTATTACAAAGAAAAAGCTGCTTTTTATGTCCTGTAAAGCTGTCATATATTTCACACCGCAACTGCCTTCCAATTATTTTGCTACAATGCACTTTGGAAGCAAAATGTCCTAACTGATATATATTAGTCCTTTATGTTTTATAAATAAAAATCAAAGCTGTAATGTAATCCTTCAAAAGAAGCTTCTCGGTTTCCCAGATGTTATTTTAAAAAGAGTAAAATGTAGTGTGTGTTGTAAGTCTTAAAAAAGACATACACAGTATCTATTTTTATATGGGAGAACAACATGAGCCAGGGATGCTGCACAGATTGTGCAGGCTGTTGTAGCTCAAAATGCTAATACCACCCATTAAACACGGACAGATGTGGTCCACAAAGATGCAGTTTAACAACAACAAAAAAAAATTTAAAAAACCAACAACAAAAAAAAGAGAGAGAAATTAAACACCAACTAAACAAAATCTAACTCCTTAAAGGTTTTGGGGTTGTTTTTTTTTTTTTTAGAAAATGGGTTTCAAGGTGTAGTTTAATGTTAGGTTGAAGACTCTATTATAAAAGACTCAATTTTTGACTTCTTTGTTAGACATAGAAGAGGGTGCCAGAAAATGGTTAATGAAAATTAATGTTTGAAATAATAGACAAAGTCTGGTAATCTACTTTAAGAAAATTACATATATTCCCTCCATCAAAAATAACTCAGGTCAGAACAGGAATGTATTTGCATTGCATTTTTGTCACTGTAAATACACAGAAATATTTTATTAGGTGGTATTATAAGCTTTTCATCAATATCATCTACTTTTGTTATAACTTGTAGGTAATGAGTTGTAATGATTAATACAAATTACAAAAAAAGGATTAAGAATGCCTTGCTAGTTGGTTTAGAAATCCCTGAATTCCATAGCAATTGTCATTATATTATTACAAAATATACTTCGCACCCACATTCAGCTTTTTGACATCTATGCACCTACTTAGCTGTGGTTCACACATTTTAAACATTCAATAATGCTGATTAATTAGAGGTCAAGAGGGTGGCTTTATTTCAAATTTGAGCACCTAACACAAGGTGGGTTAAAAATATGACTCTATCCATACACCAAATAAAAATTGATGAAAATGAAACACACAAATTACCTTACAAAACACTAGTGTATGTACTCTATAGAAATACAATGAATGCCACGTAGCTGATTTCTCACAAATAAAAATTACTATCTCTGGAGCTCCTGCAGCAGAGCCACAGCCACCTGCAAGCAGCTTGAGTACAGCTCAACAAAAGTTTCACAAACCAGTTGTGTCTAATAGATAAATAGAGCCAGCTGGAACATGCATCCAAGTATCCTGATTACACTGTTTTAACCTTCTGCTAAAACAAATATGTCTGTAAATAAGTCTTTTGGATTTAGACTAAATTTGCCATCAAGTTTCTCTATTTTTGTGTGTAAAGGGGGTGTATCACCCTTTTGGACTCGGAACCACCAAGAAGCAGCTGCCATTCACAGAAGCTGGACTGGTGCAGCTCTGAAGCCCCATTCAATAGGCTTTATTCAGGCTCCACTTCCCAGAGGTGAGAGCATCTGCTTGCAATGACTTCGTTATAAGTGCTGGAGTGGCCAACCTTCCTAAGATCCAGCTCCCCTGTTCTGTTTTCTCATTTTGTTAATCCTCTGCCTGAATTCAGTGGAAAGTTTGTCTGTGGAATGACTGCACCAGTTCAGGCCCTCCTGGCCACAGAAGCATACACGACAAGGATCGGCCTGGTTGTGTAACTGTATGAAAACTACATGGTCAGTGGGAAGGAGATTCAATGAATTCTTTTTTGAGAGAGGCTGAATTTTCATCCGCTTGTTGTGAGGAGCAGGAAGGAAGAGGAAAGGCACCTGCTGACTCAGGAAGTATCTATCAGCTGATTGATGCCTAATAGGAACTAGTCAATGTAGAGTCACATTGTAGCTCTATGGGAAACTGACTTTTTCCTGCTGATTGAAAAAAAAAAAAAACCAAATCAGAGAACACAAGACACTGGCAATATACCTCAGGCTATGGGTCCTGTCACATAAATCCCTCACTTGCCTGCTTTTTCCAACACCATGGGGAGAGGTTATACACACACATCTAGCAGGGCAGAGTGGTATGGGGAGGTCAACACATATTTCTACCTATGGAAGTTGTAACCAATAGTACAGAAAAAGGCCTCAAGAAGTTTGAGGGTCTCTTCTGGTAAAATAGGTTTCTGTGTTTCAAAACTTCTTCCCTCTTTGTTTTTGGGATTTTTTGGTTTGGGGTTTTTTTTGGTTTGGTTTGTTTTTTTTTTGTTTGTTTGTTTTTTTTTTTTTTTTTTTTTTCTGTGTAGTGATACACCTCTCCATTTGACCACTCAAAAGAAAAAACAAAAAGAAGAGGATCGCAGACCGTTTTGATGATGAAATAAAACTTTTGATATAGCTTTTATCCCAAAGCACCCTGTCTACCCATTTTTTAAACACCCTCAGGGACAATGACTCCATCACCTCCCTGGACAAGCCTGTTCCGATGCTTCATCACTCTTTCAGTGAAGAAATGTTCCTAGTATCCAATCTGAACCTCCCCTGGCAAAACTTGAGGCCATTTCCTCTTTTCCTATCACTAGTCACTAGGGAGAAGAGGCCAACACCCATCTCACTAAAACCTCCTTTCAGGTAGCTGTAGAGTACGATAAGGTCTTCCCTCAGTCCCCTCCTCCAGGCTGAACAGCCCTAGCTCCCTCAGCCTTTCCTCATAAGACCTGTTCTCTAGATTCCTAAGGCTTAAGGAAGATAACAAAACTCCTGAAGGGAGTCTAGATTTCTATGTCCATGGCAACTGAGGGGAAGACACAACTGGCTGTTTATACAGTGTACTAACCAAAAAAAAAAAAAAACATTTGCTATGTCTGTGAAAGAAATATCTATGTTTTTTTCTAAAAACCAGAAGTTCTCTCTCCCCTACTGTTTCTCTCCCCAAAATAAATGAACTAATATAAATGCTACATTAAAGCCATGTTAGAAGTTTTAACACTTGAACACTGAGAAGTAACAGCAACTAAGATGAAGCTACATCAGATACTCAGATTTTACTTCAAGGATATTCTCACCCACAGACATGGAAGAACTGTACTGAAGTACCCACAAACCTATTCCATTGTCTGCACATTTATAAAGATCTACAAAACTTTTGCCAGGTAGATGGTGAACTAAGAACTTGGCTTAATACACAGCAACTTGCTTTTCTTCCGTTGTGTGCTGCTCTCATGCAGCATATCTGATCATGGCTGGAATTGGGAACTGCCCAAGACAAGAATAATGGTGTTAAGGTGCAAAGTTTCAAGCTTGTGGGGTCTTTGAGCACTGTCTCTAAGTACTACTAACTTGTGAAAATAAACCCTAACTCTACCAGCTCTAATCAAATGGCTAAACCTAATGTGAAAGGTAATATAAAATTACAAAGAAAAAAAAAAGCCTTTATACTGTGAAAGGGCAAAAGGGAAGAAAGGACAGAAGGAAAACAGGAAATTGCAAACATGGTGTACTTCAGCCTGTTAAATGAAAATCCTGACAAGTTTTTTAAAAATATTTAACCACATACATATACACACAGTGAAATTTAAAAGTAGCAGAGGTCAATCTTCATACTTGCTACAATGAATAATCATTGGTAAAATGTCCCTGGAATGGAAATGAGTAAGTGGATGCCCTAAGAATGAAGGCAAGAATAGCACATCCATGCAGACATGATAGCTAATCCAGAAGATGCTTGATACTTTTTACAGGCTACATCAACAGATTGACCAAAATAAGTGTTATAATGTGAGCAAAATCATAGGGAATGAGCAGAACCTTAATGACATGGAACAGAAACATTGACAAGATTGGTAGCAGTGCAAGGCCTCCCAAGAGATTGGTCTGAAAGTTTAGATTCTAGGGGATGAGTTTGGAAAAGACATGGAGCTTTAACATGGTTTATCAGGAAAGGGAAAAAGATCAAAATAAGAAGAAGATGCAAAAGGAAAAAATGCTCATGCTAGAGAGTAACTATTAAAACTATCTGGAAACATTAAAATGGCAAGTTCTGAAGAAGACTTGGATACATAAGGGAAGGAACATGGAATTCAAAGACATGTTAATGACAAACTAATGGAAGGGATGTTTTGAGAAGTGATAAACAGCAGTGAAAGTTGAGGCATCTCTGGAAAAAAAACAAACGTCAGTAAGACAAACCAAGACATGTTATGGGGAGGCAGGACCAGATGAATATACCCACAAGTCCCCACTGTGAAGATACTAGGTGAAGATATATTGAGGGATGATAAATCAGCATAGCTTTCAACTAAAGCCAATAAAAACTGTAATTTAATAATCAAGGAGTATTTAATGTTATCTGTGAAAGAACCATAGTTTCACTACCTCAAAGCAGAATAACTTGTGTGTTGGGTTTTCTCCCTTAACAAAGTAGTATATTTATTGTTTAAAACATCAGGTTTGAAGGAAATTAATTGAGAAACACTGGAACATGTTATTTCATTACCAGCACAAATACAGGGTGTATGTAAGAGTATGAGTCTGACACATGGCTAAAGGAAGCCCTCCTATAGAGTCACAAGGTTAGTTGCTTTCTAAACTCTTCCTGAGAGAGGAACCTAGGCGTGGCTAGGTCCAGTCTTAGTCCCACACTTGGTCAGTGGTTTATGTCTGAAGCATTATGTGTGTAGACACTTAATCAGGATCAAAGTTTGCCTGTTTCAGAGCCCTGCCAACGACTTTCACCAAGTCAATTTCACAAAGTTGAAAAAGATACATAATTTATTAAAGTGACAGATCTAGAAAGTTGGGAATTGCTGTCAATAAATACAGTTACTGCAGTAGTGCTAAGACATGGTGACGCTGCTAGCTAAATGCTATCCTGGGTACTCCTCACCAGGAGGTGAAGGTGCAGTGCTTTCCAAGAAGGTGTCCCTATCTTGAGTGGAGGAGAAGGACCACAGCCCATCAACTGCTGCTTTTGGGTCCTGAATCTTGTATCTCTTCTCCCAGAGATATTTTCCTCAGTATCCTTTATATCCTATCCTTAGCTGTTCTCTTCCCTTGAGTGACGTTTAACATGATTTAGGTGGAGAATCAAGTAGTCAGAGGTGTTAACTTTAATATCCATTTCACAAATAATTGAGCAGAAGGTCTCATTCCAGGCACAGTGGCCTTCAAGAGTCTGTGTTGAAATCATTATCTGCTTATTCTGTATTATTTAGCCAAAGTAGGACCGTCCTCCTCCCTTAAGGCTCCCTCCTTCAGCTGCTTCTTGTGCCAACCTGAGAGATGTTCATCACAGTGTCTGCACAAGATACGCACACACCAGCATTATTAACCTCTTATGTTCAATTCTCATACTTGTTTCCCTCATGAAAATCTGTTGTATGAAGTCCTACTGTTTTCTTTTTCAGCTTTCCAGTACTTTTCTTTCAAACTAAGAAAGTACATATTTGGAGTATAAAAGACCTAAAACTTTAATTATGCTGATTAGTACTACATAGAGATCAGTAGAATAATATTATACATTAAAGTAGAACTCAACATAGTAAAGACAATGTATTCTAGGACAGGAGTATTTAGCAGATGGCACAAAAAGCTTCCCCCATCTCCTTAACAACTGTGAAATTGATACATACCTTATAATATAATTTGTTTCCAGATTAATCAAGAAAGAATGGGAAAAACATGTTATTCTAAAACCAAGAATCCTGCAGCTGGAGAGAAGCTGGATTCCACCCCTAATCTTAAGTCATCATCTTCTGAATGATGCCCTCATACTTCTGTATTCATATCTGGATGTACACTGAACTAAGAGTATTTTGTTACGTCAAATATGTGACTCTAAAATGCAATATACATAATTACAGGTGTGTGTGATTGTTCATCTAATAGATTGAGCAAGAAGAAACTGAAACAATGTTGTATGGTTGTCTGGCTATACAATAAAATATACAGATAATTAGTCAACTCAAGATTTTAAAGAAGTCAACAGATATGGAAAGTCATTATCCACTTCACTTCTACTGCTGTTGTAGTTGGAAAGGGACAGTGACAGCAGAGATGAGCTGCTGTGACACTCCTGAAAAGCCATTTCCTTCTGAAAATCAATATATTTCAACAAGTTTGAAAGTGGTTGATCCCAAAGATGTTAAAAATAAGAGGAAGATGGCAAAAAGCTGAAGCTATTGGGTTTTTTCCAGATTTTCATTCAACAGTTGGGGAATTTGTTAATTTAATGCTGAGCTCTTCTTCAGAGGCAGAATTTTAAGAACTAATTCTCAGGGAGAAAATGAAAGTGATTACATTACCCTCTTTGCCTTCCTTTCTTCAACTGTTTCTGGAATACACAGTGCATTTTTGAGGTAATCAGAGGAATTTTTGATTTGTTGCTGCTGCTGCTTTGAGAACCACCCTGTGTGGAAGCCTCTCCTATCCCAGCACTGCCAGACCCAAATTAACCTGTGAGCAGTATCAGATGCTTCTGCAGTTTCTACTTCAAATCACAGCTTTATTCTCTTGTGCTTTTCCTTTCAACAACATTACATCTAAGCCTTCTCTCCCTTCTACTGTATTGTTGATGTCTCATATCAACTCAAAAGCTTCTTCATGAGGAAACCACCAGTTTCCTCTTCATATTCTGCTTTCTTTGCTCCTCTTTCCACATAGTATTGCTCTGATGTCTTCCAGAAGAAGCTGACAAAAAACCACAATTAGAACTTCCTCTAGTCATCAGCTTCCTACTGGTCGTACCGTTAGTCCCAGTAACTAGGGTCCTGCGTCCTCACTTGGTGCTATCCTCATTGCCTTTATTTTTGGTCACCATTCATGCCCTGCTGGATCTGCCTTTTCAAAATACCAATTTTAGAAAAATAAATACAAATATGAAAGATATCAGCCATAATCTCATCTTTGACCTCATCCAGCACTACAACCACAGCTCCAGCTGCTTTCTTCAGTTAATTAATAATTGAACATGTACTCACAATCACAGTCTGAAGTTGTTCACTAATTTCACTATATATCTCTACAACCTGTCTCCCATCACTTGCACTCAACTAAACCTGTTCAGATTCAGTGCTCTATTCTGAAGCACTTTACATCTCACATTTCTAATTGCTTCATTGGCATGCCTTGCAGAAGATCCTTCTAATCCCTCATTCCAGCTTTCTGTAAGTTTCTTCAGATCCTGTTCCTGGTTCTCCTAATACTTTATCCAAGTAATCTCAAAGACACAAATTCAATTCCATCTATATGCTGACAGCAAACATATCTGCCTGTCAACTCCTTAATCATACAGTTTCTTTACACATAGCCTATTTTAAGGTTCTCCCTATTTACTTGCACAACCCAAACTCTTGTCCAAACTCTTATGACAACATCCCTTCTTTGCTCACAAGAAAATAAATTGGCCTCCTTTTACCCATTTAGCATGCTACTGGTCCTCCAAAGCTACAATTTGAGATGTCTCTTCATGTCATTTAGTTAGCTTACCTGATTTTCATAACATTAAATATGAGCTGTTTGTTTTGATTTTCAAGGATCTGTATTGCTCAGCTCTGCCCTTCCTCTCCCCTCATTATCTCTCATTTACTCTTCAAGGACAGACAGTGTATATCAGGACCATACTGACCAGTGTTGCTTTAATGTTTCTTTGTATTCCCTATCTGACCATATTAATCTGCGGTCTCCTGCCTTACATGCAGCTTTGGGAGCCCTTCTAGTTCTGTATTTTTTAAATGCATGGCACGATGGAATCCCAGTCTGTTCCTTAGGCACCAATATAAAAGAAATTACAAACAAGCAAGCAAAAAAATAGAAATTTTTTTTTTTTGAGATACCTCTATCTAGGAAGCCAACCTAAAGCAAGAACAACTTGAGGGCAAGGTCTGCCCCACTGCTCTGTGGAAACAGAATAACAAATACATGTCGCAACCCCCTTGGTATGTAATAGCTACCTTCAGGATTCAAAGGGAAATCCTGTACCCTAAACCATTCCATCAGGTGTATTGAACCATATGAATTTAGGACTTGGTGGACCATGTTTCTCTCCCTCTGTCCCCTCAACCTCCCAGGAAAGCACAAGGGAGCATACTAGCAGTTAAAAGAGCATTCTATTGCTCTGCTCTTGCCAGGGAGCTCTGCAGTAGCAGCACAACACAGCCCTTTCTGTCCTTCCCCGTGTTAAGAACTCTTTTCTGAACTTTAAGTACTGGAAATATAGGTTATCAGCACAAAACACTTGTCTCCAGAAATGTAAATCAAGGAAGGAGCATCTAAAATCAAGGTGTTCCTGAGGAATACATGGCAGGGAATGAGAGGTCTAAGTCTTCTGTAATGGAAGTTTCATCTCTTGATGAGTCTCTGTTCTTTCCAGGGGTGCTTCCTCTACGCAGGTGTTTTTAGACTCTGAACATGGAAGAGAAGAAAATACTGCACAGAAAGGAAGGGGCTTACTGCATAGGAAAATGTTTGGAGGCAGATACTGGGTTCTACTGGTCCCAGACTTCTCAGAATTGTATTTTCCCCAGCAATTAAATGGATATAACATCACTTAATAGAGATACTGGGAAATCATAATTAACCATTGTAGAGCACATTTAGATGGTAAATCAAAGGCATGTAAACCCTTATTTCTACACAATAAAGCTATAGTTACCAACTTTTTTCCTTCTTTCCTTTTTTTTTTTTTAATGCAGCTATGCACAGATTTTCTTCAAAGGCTATCTTTAAATCTACAAACCCACCACAATAAAATCAACTGTTCTACTAACCTGCCTTGGATATCTTTCAGCAGAACAAATGAGAGCATCATTGACTAAAGTATCTCAACCATCTTTCCTCCGTAACACATAGGAGTTTTTTCCTGTCTTCTATACCTATATTAAATACACTCTGTTTTATCAGCAGCTTGAAAAAAGCACAATGAATGAGCACCTTTTACCACTTTAACAGCATATGAAAGAAGGTGGTAAGGCAAGGAAGGTGAGGCATGTTCAACGTGAGAAGAAATTATTTCCGTGCTAGGTTGATCCCTCACTGTGCTGAGCTCCTGTCTGTTTTATAGGGGACAAGCCATGGTTGCTTACATTTCAAACCATTCAAAAGCAGGACACACATCCTAGTTGGTTATGGCAAACCAAAAGCATGACCTGAACTATTTTATTCATCACTCTGCATCACATTGTTTTCTGAAAACTAAAGGCAGCAAATATTTGCATCCTTGGACTCACCTGAAGAAACCCAAATGATAGTTTTTAATTGTGAAACTTTTCATGTGCAATGTTCCTGTATGAAATGGTTTCTACCTTCAAATTTCATAATTAAAACAGCAGGGAAGTACCTAAAATATAGAATGATGCAGTTATCCAGTTGTTTTTTTTTTCATCCGTGAGCTGCAGAAACAAAATATAATCAACATCAGCTAATATAGTAAATGTAATCACCTGATTAAAAAGATAAGGTTTAACTACTCAAACCTAAAAGGAGACCTTATTTTCAGCAATTCATTGAAGCTCAACAAGTCATCCAGCTCTATACCAGAAACTTCTGAATATCTGCCCCCAGTCTCCTGGCAACTGGAAAGGAATCATTAACATTTAAAATTCTAAAGGAAGAAGACCTGAACCTGACTCGAGTATAAACCTCCTTACAACTGAGTTTTACATGGGAAAAAATACTGTTACATTTTAAAATAAACCTTGCAAACTTCTTTCTCTAATAAGCACAGTTATTAGTTTCAAATTTAGAGCTGACAGGTCATACTGAAATTTTGACATCTTTGTTCCTATGAAAAGATATAAATGTGATTGGTGGTATAAATCTTCTTAACTTGAAGTTTTAGACTAGAGACACCATTTTGTACAGGCCCAACAATACTTACCTCCTTTCCCATACATTGTTCACAATATGTGGTGACTGTGTGAGGAAAATACTTTGCTTCAGATCTTTCGGTTTTCTTAACCTTGGTCAATTTTGACTGCAGCTCAACAACAGTTTTCATATTTAGATCGCTTACATATCAACATTTTGTATTTCATAGGCCAAGCATGATCAATTCTGATGGGGAATCCAGCAGAAAACCTCTCGGCTGAAGGAAACCTGCTTTGGAAATTCTACTCTAGCACCTTAACTGGCATCTCTTCTAAAGCAAATGTTTTCAAAATGTATAAAAAACCTTCATGCACATTTCTTCCCTCTCCCTGATGAGACACATAGTATCTTGGCTAGTTTAGCTTTTTCATTCCTCTTCTCTTCCTCCCTCCTCTATACTCCCCAGACATATCTGTATCAGCTGTGATAACCCAGTCAAATTACAGCTCAGGTAATTAAACTCTGTTTAACAAATTCTTCAATTCTTGTTCAAAGCTAGAATGCAATGTCACTGTGACCCAATAAATGCTTCTACTCCTCCCTATAAATGGATATATATGAGAGGTAGTTGAAGCGACTCCTTTATGTACAGTTTTTAAAGGATGCCGGATGAAAGGTGCTATATAAGATATACTTTTTCATAGTCCAGTATCTTAGTGAAAGGTTGTAATTAGTGGAAGTACTGCTTAACATAAATCAGAGCTTTGCATTCAACGTTTCAAACGCAACATCTTGACAAGACGTAGATTATTTTATGTTGGACATAAAAAGCAGCTTGTAGTAAAATATTGTAATGATGGTCTGAGGAAGCTTTGAAATCAATAGATGACAAGTTACAGAAATTAGGGAGGACTGACCTGCTCTGCTAGGAACAAGCTAGTACATCAGATAGACTTGGTATTATTTGACCTTAAATTTCTTGCAATTGTTTTCTTTCTGATGAGTTCTAAATTTCTTACACGTTAAAGGATTTTGTCAATGCTGTTGTGGCTGCTTTTTGAATTTAATTTTGTTTTATACAAGATATGGTGAACATTTAAACCACAGAGAAATGCTAGGAGCGCAGAATGTTCTTAGCACTGCTGGGTATTTGCAATGTAATTCAATTATTAAAAACAGACAGTATTTTTATATCTTTCAATTTTGCTATACACCAAATCACAAAAGGCAGATATTTTCTATTAGTGTTTGATAGCATGCGACCATAAAAAAAATAATAAAGGGCACTTACAGTTTTAGTACAAACTATGATTAATTTTTATAAGGATGATACATTTATATATTATAAACTGACAATTTATTTGTAAATTTTTTTTTCCTGCAAGTTTAGTAGTTTCCCTTGGTGCGGAATGCAGAATTGTATATGAGATATTTGAGTGTCTAAAACGATGTATGATAAATGAAGTAGCATGCTACTTATACGCTTATCATGTTCCCTGACTAGCAACAGGTTCAGCAAAGGGCACAGCCAGTAAATGAAATTTTCCACCAGGACAATATATCATCACAAGAAATGTATGCGTTGGAAACTTACAAGCTTGCTCGAGATGCGGACAAGGTGTGAAATGGTAAAAAATGAAAAGCAGAACCAGCATATAGTAAATTTCAAATCCAGCTGTATTTCCATATTGGCTGAGCCTGGTGCTTTAACTGTTTGAAGTCATGCAGTTTAGAAAATATAAACACATACACACAAATTTAGCTTTTAATGCTAGGATAAACTTCCATCATTAGATAACCTATAACTTCTTTTGAGAAAAGAAATCGTTAAGTGTTTAGTGAGAATATTTTTTAAAATCCCCTTCAGAGCCAAAATATAGAGCAACATCTTTAAATGCATATTTCTTCCTCAGAGTTACAGGTTGAAAATCTGCTCCAGGAAATGTTTATCATAACTTTCAACACTCTGTGGAGAGCACTAATTAAAAATAATAATAAAAAACCCAGGGAAAAAAAAAAAGAAAAAAAGAATGTTATCTGTATATTTCCCAGTGGAATTTAGTTTGTTTACAAAAACATTTCATAATAAAAATTTCTGACATATAACCATGGAATCCTAACACACTATAAATACTTCTGTTTTCTTGCAAATAAAGTACAGCGAATACCAAGGAGAAACTTCTTGGCGTACTGGTAGTAGGTAGAATCACAGCTAAAAATACATTGAGAGTGTCTGGTTTTATGGCTACCAGCTGTACAGCCTTACTGAAGAGAAAGGAGAATTGGAAAAGCTGGAATTCTGGAATTCTATCTGAGAGCAGCTTCTGAAGCTTCTTGAAATTTAATTGCTACAACTGCAAGAAATCTAGCATAACGACATGGTCGTGTGTCTATGTATTATGGTAGCGGCTGTATTTAAATGCTTGAACAATTTTATAAACTGAGTAGCAAATCCTGTTCTTTTCTTACATCCTTACTGGATAAAATACGCCTCTGGAGAGATTTGGCTGATTTAGTTTTACTGTGCACAGTAATTTTAAAAGCAGCAGAAGATATTTTGGGCCAGAATGTCTTCGTATAGCTTTGCTTTTATTTTTCTCCCACCGCATAAGTCTCTCTCTCTTATCTTTTTCTCCATCTCACTTCCAGCTAGCAACACTTCTTTCACATCCCACTCAAACCAGAAGTAAAATATGTTTACAGTCACACTCAAATATTTATTTCATAAATGTTCTGTTCCCTGCCAATATATGTTGTGATGGTCGTCTTGTTGCCATGGGCTGAATTACTGCCACCCTATTCCAAGGATGTTAGTGACGAAGAGTCGCAAAGAGACATGTGCAAAGCAGTACTTCTTTAATGAACCAGAAGCAGCCCCTTTTCTGGACATGGACTTGCCCTCTTCCCTCTCTAAGCCATATGGCCTTTCCTAATGGTAGTGCTGATGTGATTTAGCCAAGCAATTTGTCTGGACAGCAAGAAAGACTCCCTGATGCATCATGCCTCCAGAGAGAATGTGTCTCACATTCGCAGGCTACCTCTCTCAAGTGATTCATTTTTCATTCCATGTCTTTAGGCTTCCTATTTTCCCCCACAATGGCAAAATCTTGACCTGACTGAAATCAAAGGAAATTCTGCTATTCCATCCAATGGGGCCAGGACTTCATGTTTTTGCTTAATTCCAAGATTTCATGATTTATGTGGCTTGTCTTTAGGCTAAACATCTTTGTCACTCACCACCATTTGGATTTACTGTTTCTCTGTTCATCTAAAATCCAGATTTAATTTTCATTTTGTGATTTTCTTTTTTATCCTTATAATACTAATTCAGATTCAAAATTTTCCTGCTTAGACAGACTGCTGTCCTTTTGAAGCACAGTGAAAAAAAGTCTAAAAACAAACAACAAAAAAAAAAAGGCAAAAAGAGCTCTTTGGGTTTAAACAGACCGAATTCAATAAACTCCACGCTCTTTCTAGAACACAAGGCTAGACCCTGTCTAGTCATAACTGTCTGGAAATTTAGCTCCAAATTCCCAGTTTTAGCAACATCTGTCTAAGAGCTAACTGTCTAGGTGAAATTAATTAATTTTGCAAGTCAGAAGAAAATGAGACCACTCACTTCAAGCCTCCAATTTGTGTCCTTTGTGCTCTCACACAAGTCTCAGGATCCTTGCTAGGTGTGGAACAAAGGACCTAATCTGCTTGGTTGATGTGCAACATAGAGGGTTTATGCACTGTCTGGTTAACTCTGTCACTGAGCAATGACTGTTGTCTTCCAGGGGCAGGCTCACTCTCAGCATTGATGTGAGGAGACCCCATGGGCTCCGTTACCACTTTCAGAGTGTCGGTATCTCCTGTGCCGGTTCTTTGTGCCACTGTCTGAGTTCAAACACACAGTCACAGCTCTGTAGTTCTAAAAGACAAGCCCACTTACTTATTCACAATGCAGTTTCTTTACTACTATTTCTCTATTCTTTCTTGCCAGGCATCATATCCAGCTTTTTGGACAACTGGCATATATTCAGTAGCATTTGTTTCATCCTGTCTTGTTGGATGGATTGCACCTTCCATGAACACTATCTGCCATACAGTTTCTGTTCTTTCCCCCAAAGTCTTCTGTTACTCATGACTGTTTTCTTGTTCCATAACACAGCAGTATTCTTTTAACTTATAAAATTGACATTAGCATCCTTGAAACATCCTGTATAAATATATAGCCAAATGTAGATGTCATTAGTTTTCTTCTTATTTTACAGAGGATAAGCAGACTTGCAGTTAATCCTTATATCATCTTCTTATTCACCACCCCTCACAGGGGTATGAAGGAAGATAAAGACAAATTAACTTCATCATTACTGCCATGGCATAAATCAACATGAACTACCTAAAAAATTTACTATTTTTTAACATATTGTGAGTTTAAAATCTTTTGGAAGGACTGTAAAAACTAATTATTTTAGTTGGCAAAGTAATACTTATTTTGTACCTTTTTGCTCTGCTACTTTAGAAACCTTTCTAAAAGAGTTTGATCCTTCTGAGACAAATAATATACTTACCAATTGCATACTATCCCATAAATTACCATGTGGGGAATCACAGGATCTTAATTAATGGTGATAGCAATGTTTTAAACATTTATGCCTGGTTCCAAAAGGGGACATTTTTCTCCCAGTCTGCATGACACTGTTTTCTCTAAAGGAGCCATCTAGTATGCATTTGGTTCCTAAAATTCATTCTGCTTTCTTCTTTCTTCCTTAAAACTTCAGCAGTCTTATCTTACTTTGGCACTATGTACACTTGCCTTTATGGGCATAATTAGTAAACAAAAAAAGCCTAGAAAAAATACCCCAAGCCTATGAGAAGTAAGTGCTGAAAAAAAAGAAAAAGCTTACAAAATTCTCTACTGCAGACTGCAGAAAAAGAATGAGCTGCCCATACCAATGCCATGTTTATTCTTGCTTCAAAGTGCTGTACAGATAGAAGGTTTATATTCCAGACTCTACATTCAAAGCAACATTTAAACACTGATTTTTCCAATTCTTTGAAACTTCCATAGATTTTCCTATAAAAAGTTCTCCTTTACCTAACTAAAGATGGCTAGGACTTTTGTCAACTAGCAGCTTTACAGCTCAGACCAGGACAGTTCACCCTTAAGGAGCTCTCTTGTCCATTTGGAGTGCCCTGGGAATCCATCAGAGTTAAGAGAAGATTCACCTTTACCACCTCTTCTAACTCCTTCAAGACTATATGAGGAATCATCAACTAGTAGCACTAAGTAACCTGGATTGATGGTATTACATTGGTTTTTTGTTTGTTTAGAACAAAAAAGACTCCGACATGGGACAGCTCTCAGTGTTTTATTGCTCCATCTGATCAAAGGCCACGGACTAATATTCCACACTATATTGATAATCCTTTCCCTCACAGGGAAGACTAAGAGAAATACAGCCCCTTGAGCTTGATGAACATAATCCTAGTTTTAATGGAATTCTTGTGTTGCCATTTTGACACCAGTCAGCTATTGATTTTAATGATACAAGACTATCCCTGATATTCACCCTTAGAAGACAGATAGATTATATGCCCTGAATTTATGGACGTAACAGGATACACATACTTCACATTCATTCATTTATGGAAGGGGAGGTATGACAGAGAGAGAAAGACAACAAAATAGCCAAAGGAATTAGACTCATTCTCCTATGTAAAATAAACTTTCCAGTCATTATAAGCCTACAAAAATTATGTCAATAGATTTGGTAGCATTTCATATTAATTCCAGTAAAAACAGAGTCCACTTAACTAGGGTCAGGAGGAAAGACAATAGAAAAAATTGGCTTTTGTGGTTCATTTAAAGCACAGCCTCAAAAGTAAAACCTGCTGATTGCAAGTACTATGAGTCTGAGGTTAAATGAACTTCATATTAACTTTAAAAATCAGGAACTTTATGATGAAATGGATCTGTAGATTAGAAAATCCTCAACTACTCTGTGGTCTGTGGAGACGTTATCTGATCATTCAGTGATGTACTTGTGGTTTGTAAAAATGGGGACCCTAAAGATCATCAGAGCCAAAGTCTCTTCCCTGGAGCCTTTTTACTCTGCTGACACTTACTGAAAATCTTCCAGCAATATGCTCACCAGAGCAGCAATCATTAACTCGTTCAAAGTCACAGGCACAAGGGTCTGGGGTTAGCAACTATTAATTAGTGTAATTATTCCCAGGATGACAATTACCAGCTGCAGGATCCACTTAACATCTATTCTCAAAACTTGTCTTTCTGCAATGCTAATGTTTCTAATAGGTTCATTTACCACCATTTACTGATTACATTCACTATGGTATATTGTTTCAGATAGACAGGATGGAAAGCCAATACGTAATATTGACCTTTACAGTATCCTGTGATTAGAAAGGCCGCTCCTACCATCATTAGCCACATCATCCTATTGAAAAACATATATACTGTTTGTGATAGATTTGTGGTATTTCTCCTCTTCCAAATATGCTTACAAGATTAATTTCCCAGAGGAATAATGTGGTGTGTTTCAAACTACATTCTTCAATAAGGCACTCATTCAAACTAACATATTGCATATATTTGTTGTACAATTTGATGCTTAAGACTATTTCAGCTAATGGTGATATGTACATAGTGTCCAGTTCTGGGCTCCCTGGTATAAAAAAAGACAGGGAACTCCTTGACAGAGTCCAGAAAAGGGCTACAAAGATGATTAAGGGCCTGGAGCTTCTACCCTGTGTGGAAAGGCTGAGTGAGCTGGGACTGTTCACCCTTGAGAAAAGAAGACTAAGGGGGGACCTTATTAATGTTTATAAATATCTTAAATGTGGGATACATGGGGAAATGGCCAGCCCCTTTTCAGTGGTCTGTGGAGACAGGACAAGGGGCAATGGCTGCAAGTTGGACCACAGGAAGTTCTGCACCAACATGCGGAAGAACTTTTACACAGTGAGGGTGACAGAGCCCTGGGACAGGCTGCCCAGAGAGGTGGTGGAGTCTCCTTCTCTGGAGATATTCAAGACTCGTCTGGATGCCAATCTGTGCAGTATGAGCTAGGGAGCTGCTTTGGCAAGGGGGTTGGAACTGATGATCTCTTGAGGTCCTTTCCAACCCCTATGATTCTATGATTCTTTCAAACATGATTCTCCAGTCTCCATTGCAAGAAAAAAGAAAAAACAACAACTCTGAGAAGAGGTGCAAGTCTGCAGTCTGTGTTTGCCCACCAGCGTCCAAATTCTGGATGGTGCTGAGCCATGTTGAAATTCTGTGCAGTTCAAAGAAACTAGAATGCTTGGCATGTGTTTTTACCAGACCTATATATTTCCTAAAGGAACAGAGAAAAAGAAGTAGTATAAATGTAGTTTCACCTGTTTAGGGAATCTAACACACCTTTCCTGTGAATAGGGAGATGTCTACAACAAACAAGACTTTGATAGGACACATATTTCATTCATTTTATAAAAGAAGGAAGCAAGCCCCTGACGGGAAGATTTTCCTCTGGATTTTGAAACCTGCAGGTATTTTACATCCATGATGGGAATAATTTCAACAAATGCTTTAGTAGATCCTACTGATTCCAAAGAATATTACTCTCCTTCCAAATCAGAACCCTACATTTCAAGGTGTGTAAACTATGATAAATCAGAAGTTGTTGTACATGGACACTACAGAAGAAGGAAGACTGTCTGATAGAAGGTGATATAAGAGCTCCTCTTTCCAATACCAGTCTGTTTTATTGAAACAGGAAAAAGATTTTCTGGTACAAAAGCAGGAGAAGAGTGCAGGGAGTATAGCATCATGTTATTCTGACACATTTCTCTCTTCATTCTTGAATAAGCTGATAGGAAGAGCAATCAAAGGTGTCATACACTGAATATCAGAGTTCAACAGGGACAGAGGAACAGAAGTATGGCAGTATGTTTTCTGGAGAGGCTTTAATTCTTTATTCTTACTATGCTGATGTCGTGGTTTTGCCCTAGCTGAGAGCCGAGTACCATGCAGCTGATAAGTCACAAATCAAAAGACAAGATATTTTTAAAACTGTTAATAAACTGTATTTCAGAGTGGTAACATGCTATTTTAGCACATATTGTAAAGGGTCTCTTGGACAGTGTCTCAACTATTCAGGAGTAAGTGGAAGCAGCAGTGTTGCTTTTAAATGTGCTGCTAGATTGTATTTGTGAGCATTTGATGTTCTTCTTTAATAACCTCGAGTAAAAGGCTGAATGAATTCAACAACAGTAGCTGAAAAAAGTGCAATGAGTCATATTATAGGAAAATGGAGAAAAGGATACAGGACTCTCCACTGAACACAATCCTATATTGTAGGCAATCTGTGATAACACCCTTTTCATTTCAGTTCAGTCCCATAAAATTACCACTAACATTACAACTCATGCAGAACACAGATAAATGTAAAAATGTCACAGAATTCTTCCAGATGGGACTTTTAGTTCCACTAGATCACCATCTACTTTTTTACTTGTCTAATATTTCATTACAACCTTCTATAAGTTAATTTTCTTTCCACTGACCATGTAAATCACAAATCAATTTTCATTTAAAATGCCTGACTACAGATTGCTCCTGAAAGCTCAAAGCATATGCTTCAGTGAGCTCTCCAACATTCTTAATGCACATTAGAAAAATGTTGTGGTTTTTAAAAAATCTTTTTAAAGGAATTAATTTTACATTAAAGTCTGGCATGAGACCCAAGCAGTGGTAGTCCTCCCTTCCCTCTCCTCCTGCCGCCTCTAAAAAGCAGGTACATTTTTTAAATGTATCCAAATGTAGAACTAGAAGTCTTTCATGACAATGACATTTGTTCTTAGACCAAAAATTCAGGCAAAAAAATATATCCTGCTTTAGATTTGCAGAAAGCCAACATGATTACTTAATCTCAACCCCCTACTGCACTGATACACTTTTCTGGGAGAAAGAAGACAGGAAAGGAAGAAAAGGAAGAAAATCATTCATAGCTCAGCCACTGGCTGTGCTTTATTTGAACCATTCTTTTTCTCATATTCTAACAGAACCTTTGTTTGGGCTAAAATATATGACTGTATATTGCTAAGAACTTGTGGAAGCAGCCACCCTAAAACCAACAGGACATGCCTATGAGACAAGCAGGATTCAGCCTTTAAAACAATCTATAAGAAATGTTTATAGAAACACCCAGTAAATATCCTGACACAGTATTCTCTGAAATACTCTTTTCTTATATGATTTTAGCAGTGCTCTCCTCCTACAGATTTGTAAACATATATTTGGCAGACTGAACTTGCGGAACATGGTTTCTATGGTTGGTTTTGCTATTGTCCTGATGAGGACACAAGGCAGTCGCTCGACTACTCCATGCCCTGGTTTCCCCAAAATTAACCAGTGGATCATTAAAATGACCTTTTTTGTATTAAACAGGACCACTTAAATGTCTGAGTTGATATATGCATAAGCATTTGCTGATTCAGCATCAGGATCGATCATGTGGTCATTTAACTCTTTTTATAAATAGACTACATTTCCTCACACCAGGAATGGTGTTTTTTCAGTTTGTTTTCACACGTTCTTCCTACTTGAGAATTTCATCACCAAACCCTGCAGGGCAAATACTCCAACAGAGCAACCTGGTGTGGTGGGAGAAGGAAGGGTTGTATCTTCTCTTGGAACAAAAGGAACTGTAAGCATGATCCCAGATCACTGAAGTCCTGAAAGACTGATTTAAGTGGAAGGGAAGAGAGGACCATCTGTCCTCCAAGTCTCTTTACTGATCTGAACCTACAGGCAAGCCTTCCATTCGCTCTCTCTTCCTCTGCTTACGTGGCTTATCCATATTTACCATGTCTCCCTCCACCCTTGGGATGATCCTTCCATCTCTGAAGTTCACTTCCATGCTGTTTTGCACCACTCTATCACAGCTCTTAGCAAGACAGTACAGCTTTGAATCCCAAGTTCTTGAAGCACTCTGACATTGGGATTCTAGCTTGAGGGTGATGGAGAGGGTGTCAGTTTAAATAAGGCTGAGTGCTCGTGACAATTGAAAGTAGTTCTGCGTTAAGTGGGGCTCTTTCTCATAATGCAGTATGTCAGCACTGACCACTAAAATGGGGGAAGGGAAAGGCTCCTGAGCAGTCTCTGTAAATCGGGTCTTGCCAAACCATTTGCAGGTTATACTCAGCCAAACCTTGAGGGTCTTCAGATAGGGTTTTTTAAAACCCTAACTCCCAAATGTCAACGGGGCCTCAAGCATCACATTAATGTGAATCTGCCTCACTAAACCTGAGAGTCGAAGGCCTCCAGATTTGGCTCTGTGCTAGCATATCACAATCACCATTAATAGCTGATGACTTACTTTTAACAACAACGTGGAATTATTTCAGATACGAAGACGTGTGGGGAAAAATGTTTACTTTGCTTCCTGATTTAGAGAAAACCCATCATCTTAGAAGGAAGCTATTCACAACAGTGAAGTCTCCAAAAATATATCTACTAATAGTCACTGCAACATTTATGGAGTAGGGATTAGTATAAAAACAACCTGTCTGGTCTTCTAACAAGAATTTAAAGTTAACTATCTTTAACTAAATAAGCAAGTAGTTGGTTGGGTTACCTGATCAATCAGTAAAAGGCCCACAGAATTATTCAATGTGGGAGATGCCAGTGAGTTGGTTCAATTAAGTGGCTTGCTTAACTTTTTTCTCTTTTCCATTTGCCTGGCCAGCTAAGGGTCAGAAGGCTGCACTTTTTGGGTTTTACCTCACTTGTCTTTTTACTTTTCCACTCATATTTCCTTTAGTGGCTTTTTGTTCCATTAGGAATGGATTGGCAGATGCCTCTAATGATCAAGAGGTGAGCAACCAAAGAGGAATCCAAGTTACAGTGGCCAGAAAGCACACTAGACCCTTGAGCATCCTTCCATTAAGTAGATCTTCTGTCTCTACATTACTTCATGAAATTCTACTCAGGAAGAGAAGAGACAGAGGCTCCTGGATGAGGGAGCTAGCTGATGTCTGAAGAGGGCAGTGGAAGTATATGCACAGGTACAACCTGGGACATTAAAAATAAAATATCTGAAGGAGGAAAGGAAAAGATAGGGAAAAGATAGGAAAAGGGAAAGGGAGGGAAAGGGGAGGAAAGAGAAAGGGGAGGAAAGAGAAAGGGGAGGAAAGAGAAAGGGGAGGAAAGAGAAAGGGGAGGAAAGAGAAAGGGGAGGAAAGAGAAAGGGGAGGAAAGAGAAAGGGGAGGAAAGAGAAAGGGGAGCGAAGGAGAGGAAAGGATGCACTCTCCAGAGAGACTTTTAAACCATCTGTGTTTTCATGTAATTCTGAGTACTTCTTGATCAGTAGATGAACATTCATACAGAAAACATGATGCTTGGGAAGCCTATGCTTCCACTGTGAATCACACCCTAGCAAAAAGAGATCAAAACTTTACATGCCCGTTTCAGTGCCTATCAATAGATATATATACACACAACATTCAGACGTTCCATTTTCAACATTTTGTTTACAATTGCTAAACAGAACATTACAGCTGCTGGTGGCTAAAATCAGAGCTGCCAAGTTAAATTTAACTCTGCAGGTGCTGATGGAAGAGAGTTATTTATTACGTAAGTTGCACAACCCTGCAACCTGGGCAGGCAGTGCTCTAACAGAAGCCTCTACCTAAATAATGTTGCTCTGAATCATCAGCAGTGAGGATTTGTTCTCATTGCATGAATACCAGTCATTAATTACCTCTTCCTGAAGCACTACTACAGGTTTAAGGCTATGTCAACATTAACAAGTGATTTGTGGGGGTGTGAGAACATCACCAGATGGAGGCAGTTGGTTCTGAATCCCTTTCTTTCCCACTACTTGAAGTTCAGGGTTTTGAATTTGGACTGTATTTACTCTGGTTTCTTGCACTGAATGTATGGGTCTTGAAGCTGCCCAAAGGGCCAACTGTTGGTTTGGACCTGCGTATCTCCACTTGGCTCTGGAATGCAGCTGGTGTGCTCCTGGAGTGGAGCTTCTAGTTTAACTTCCTCCATAGGAAATCTGTTCTGCGCACATCAAACTAACATGAACCAAATGGTGAAAACAGAGGGATTAATTTCAAGTTTGCTCTGCCTCTCTCAAACAAAACATTTCAGTGGATCCAGCCTGCTATACAGTGAGATCTATTTTATGAACAATGGCATAACTCCTGACTTCATACATCACTTCAATGAAAACTTTCCCTGTATCAATACCTGTAAATTTAGGATTCTCAGGCCTGGTTTCTAACCTCCACCATGCCATTTATTAAATTATCACATCAGGAGACAAAGAGAATGCAACTGGAATGTGACTGTGTATAAATTGCTGTGTATTGGAAATCTCATCCCATTCTGTTATTTACTTTTCTCCAAGTAAGATAATTGTATTTGTATAGGTGTAGGTATAGATATAGATTAGATGTTACATTACAAAGCCACAAGGGTTCCTGATCTTGTTAACATGATGGTTGTCATAGTTTGTTTTGTTTTGCATAAGCAAGACCTCATTACTGAGAATCCTTGTCATTCATATCGACTTGTGTCTTCTTAATGGAGCATTTCTGAAATGAATGGCAGGATATATACATTTCAATTCAAGTCGTACCTTGGACTCTTGCTCACACTGAAGTCAATGGAGCTTCAGGACAAAGGAAGCTTTATAGACTGTGTTTTTACAGGCACACCCTAGTCTCTTGTTCAGTTTGCCTTTAAGGAAGGCCAACAGTGATTTTCAAATCATTTTGCTTTCAGTCGTTTTTTAAGCTGGTCTATTTGGCTACCTTCTGTACTAGATTACTTGCACACTTACATTCTCCTAGGCTCAAAAGATGCTACAGTTCTTTGTATTCCTTGCAATGCAGTAGGAAGCCACAATGCAAATATACAAGGCTTACACTGTCTCAGTTTGCCAGAATGGGTATAGTTTGCTGTGCAGAAGAGGTGAACTAAAAACAAGTCTCACTGCTGGGGAGGGTAATAGCAGCACTGCTTTTGCATCAATCCCCTGCCAGGCAATCCATAGACTGACACTGATGGCTGCTCTGGAGGGAGTCACTTACCCTCCAAGCTAGAGGTAAGATGCCAGATAAGCAGTAGCCTGTAAAAAGGGATTAAAAGAAGAGAGAAAACCAGGGGGAAAGATTAAGATAATTTACCCTTGTATATTGTATCCATCATAAATCCCATTGTCACTATCTATTGTTCAAGTACCTGACAAACTTCTGTTTCTATCCCCTCCATAAAAGCCTCCATCATATAGAAAGTTGCGTACCTTTCATGGTTTTATAATAAACTGGAAGTGGGTAACAGTGTGATATCAAAGGAAATAAAACTCCAGTTGCTATTGCTGCTGGGGTTGCCTTCTGAATGTGGCTTATACAATATTTCATCTGTGCTGACACCTTTCACTCTCAATTATTTGGCTGCTGTCAAAACAAATCAATCATATTATAGCACTGTGTCTTCATGTTACCATTCCACTGCAAGTTAGCTGCATTAGCTTTGAAATATATGGAGGTATAAAATTTATCTCTATTATTTATTTAATACAACTTTTTCCCCTGTGAGTTATCTCACAAACATAGCAAACTCAAATTATCTGATGTCAAACGTTGAATGTATATATAAACACCACTAAGAAATTTTAAAATAATGGCACTCATGGGAACATAAATGCATAAAGATACACTTGATAAGTCTTACATTTACAACCAATGATAGTATTCTGACAAATGGAACAAATAGTATATGTTTTTAATTTCAGTTGCAACTGACCAAGGTGGTCATATTAGATAAACGCAATTTCATAAGACATAACTCTGAACTACCACTCCTGCTAAAGTAGAGTAAAATCAAGATTTAAAGAATTGATTTTATTACCAGTAAAATGAATGGGGGTGTGGGGGGTGTGGGGAACAAACAAAAGCTGGGACTGAATATTTTTTAAAGATGTTACAGTGCTGGGAGGGGTACACAGTCTTCCTTTACAGTTCACAAACATTGATTTTGGAAAGGAAGAGCTAAAAATTCAAAGAGAGAATCTGAAAGTGATTGTTCTTTTCAGTACATGTTTTCTGAGAACATGTACAAAATTTGTTCTTGAGAGGTTTTATCCTTTCAAAAATCAACAAAATAAAAGAAACAACTTTCAGGCTGCCAATAAGTGAATTTTCTGAAAATGTACTACTATAATTTCCTTGCTTTTTAGACAGGATTCATGTCCTGTTACAACTGCATCTTCTGCAATACAGAAACACAATATACTGTGAAAATTACAACAGGTTTATCACCTTCAGACCTTTACCTCTTCTTCATTTATTACTGCTGATATAATGGGAAATCAGCTGCACAGTACAAAAATCTACTCAGGAATATTTGGCTTGTGAATAACTTTTAAAAAACAAGCTGAAATATAAAGGATGGACAGAAACAGTGCTGGATGATGGAAAGGGAGAAGAGACTGAAATGGTATCTAAGAAATGGGAAGGGAAAGATATTCAAGGATCAGACTATGTAAATCCAAAGCATTAGCATTGACCTGAATAGAATTAATCATGGAAGTGAGATGAAAAACTCGTCTTTATGCTAAAGATTTATTTTTAACATCACATAATTTATCACAACAAAACACAACTAAGTGAAAGAAGAGTCTGTAAGATATGCCACATCTACAACTGATTAAGTTTAAAAGCAATACTCACTTTAAAATAAGTAAGAGAAAACTGTAGCAGGTAATAGTCTAAGAACCCAGATTGTGTGGGATCTTAATAACCTTGATGGAAACTTCCAAACCTTCCATGGGCTAGAAAAGGTCACTGATGGTACCAAATAAGGAAAATTCATCTTGTTTTGGCAGCTACTGAAAAACTGTCCAGCATCTTTTAGGTCTATGAATGAGAATGAGACTTAAGGATGTAGGCCATTTAGCGAAGTGTGAGGAGCTCAAGGCATCTAACTGTAGCAATTTTAAGCCACTGTGTAGGAAAGCACAACACTAACCCTATGCACATTTACAGGTGGGAAAAGAGTTGCAGAGAACATGCATGAATTGTCTTCTGTCATACAGGACATCTAGGGCAGAGTGCAGAGCAGAACACACGTCACATCTGTGGTCTCTGCTATGTCTGTCAGAGCAATGGGCTTGTAAAGACGAAACGTTTGAGGAATGAAAGCAGCCTCAGGGATCAGTAGCAAAACGAGACCAAGGCCTGAAGATGTCCATGAGTACAGATTTCTGCCCAAAGGACATAAACTTGCATAGAGGTCTGGGGATGATAGAACTCAAGGAAGTTTCCCTTTCATTGTTTCTAATGTCACCAGACAGGTCCCGTTCCCATTTCTAGAGCAACCTCAGTGGCAGACTATTTTTTTTTTCTCAAAAAAGGAAAAAAAGTGCTGTAAAACATTTCTAGATCCATAAACTTTAACATTTAATAAGAAAGTCACAAGACACCTTCAGAACTTTCCATGACAATTAAAAAAATCCAAAACCCACAGAGGAGATCTCCATAAAAACAGGAAGTACATGGTTCTGTGGTATAGAACCACATAGACTTTAAAGAAATGTAATTAAAAAAACCTAGCTCCCATGTGGTTAACTTGTATGTTCCATGCATTCAAATTCACGCTATTAAAAATGCCTGAAAACTCAGTTGGTCAATAAAGACTTTGTTGTTTTTATGAGTCCCTAAATATATATATGCTTGATTAGAATCTCACTGGTCTATCAAGGACACAAGCTTGTATCCAGGGAGTTTTAAAAACATGAATCATAGGGATTTTATTAATACAAACACCATGGAAAAACAAAGGAAATTAAACCACAAAGACTATAAATGTCTGACTTAAATCCACTAAGGCAAGGAAATTAAGAGTGAAGGCTGCAAATCCATCCTGGTAATCCTTCTACAACTCACTCTATTGCTGTAAAGACTCTTTGATAAGTGTATGAGTCATATATGTATATACCATACAGATATACCTACTTATTTGCATGTGATCTACACTACACTGGTGCATGCTTCATGTATGCAACAATGCAGAGTTGAGGAACGGTGGCAGACACTAGCTAGGATTTTCACTTGGATTTCAAATTTCTTGGCTTTTGTAAGATTACTGTAAATTAAGTGCTTAACATTATTGGAATGAGTTTTCTCTACATTAATTTAAAATTGCCACGGTCTAAATTCAGGAAGAAGATTAAAGGCTCCTGGAAACAGGTGCAAAGATATACTTTAAAAGCAGCATTAAAATGCATCCATGTTCTGGTTGACAGAAATTTCATTTATAATCCTTCACACAAAATATTCCTGGCAGGAGCAGTAACAGCCTGAGTCAGGGCTGAATAAAGGGGTACATTCCCAGAAACACCCAGCTCTTACATACCAGTACACCAGAATTCCCAGCCTAGTGGTCACATCTGCTAGAAGTTAGTTAACCAATAGGTTTTTGGTGGAAACTTTTGGAGAAGTGCAGACTGCTTGTGTCTTTCCCATCTGCTTTTTGGCATTCAAGTCTGGAAACTTAGACTCTGCCAAAACTTGGCCCACAAAGTTTAAGTAGGTGCAAACACTTTGATTTCAGAATTAATTTGATCTCCCTCACATCATTACTTCTCAGTGTTGTCATTCCATAAACACGAGTAGTGAAAAAATAGGCATGTCTGAGGTCTACTTTGGGTGAAAGTCAACAACAGAGCACACAAGCATTAAGACTACTGCATTTGAATGCCTCTGACCGTAGGCCTTTAACTTATGGGGCAAAAAATCCAAACAACAAATAGCTAACACACTGGGAGTGATCAATAAACAACTAGTAACTAATAAAGCTCTGAGCCTTTCACATTCCCTCTGTGAAGGCAGCAATTTTCCACTGAACAAGATGAGCAATTAACATGGGGCCACAGCATTCCCACAGGAGAAGCCTTGCATGGTGGGGGAAGAAACAAACAAACAAAACCATCCCAGTAAGATTATCTCTGTACTACAGTCAGAAAAGCAGTTTTTTCTCTTTCTCACAAAAACAAAAGTTAGGCCTCCTGAACAGCACATTTGCTGGGAGAACAGAGAGAGACACAAAACCTTCTACTTACACCATCTTTACGGATCTATGACTTCAACTCCTCAATGCCACATTTTTGGATGGGATACAGCTGTCAGGCTGAGGAAATCTGCTGTAGTGGCAGCTAATGCACAGGCGCTCTGTACATGCCACAGCCTGCTTAAGGATGCACAAATTTCTCCCACTTCTTTCTATACACCAAGGTAAGCAGGTTGGTCTTAGCGGATGGCTAACCCTTTTTTTGTTTAAGTGATCCCCTTACAGTGACTGCATTATGTGCAGCATTTATACAGTGATAGGTTAGTTATATTTGGTTTGAGGGCTTCACAGAAATTGCTAGTGAGTGTAGCTCCTTTTCTTGGTTCTTGTCACTCTTGTTCTGGTTATGTTAGCACACTGCAGAAGTACCTGAGAATAAACTATTCCTCTAAGTGAAACATCATTTTGATTATTACTGACATTGGTGTTCATTAAAATACATAAGTGAAACACTGCCTTTCTGTAGACTCTGAAAGCTATTTCATGTTACTTGAAGGGGAATACAAATGAATAGGGACTGCATCACTTTAGTTAAAAGGGGGAAATGTTCTAAAAAACTGGAATTTGGACTCTAGATCAGTAAGCAATTGAGGCTTGTAGTTTACTTCTTTTCAGACTCTTGTTTTTAATCTCTGATTTCTGATTTTTAAGGTGTGCATGGAGGGATGGAGACAGCATGTTTACTTTATCTGTTGCACAATTCATGATACAAATCTATGTTCAGAAGAAACAACATCTAATAAATGTAAATGATACTTTTTTTTCTTTATGTTACTATTGTCTTGAGCTAACATTCATCTTGACTGATCTCCAGATTAAAAAAAAAAAGCCTTTTTAATTTTTTTTACCATCATCTATGTCTGTTACCTATAGCAGGACATTTTAATGGCTGTCTCCTAGCTCTCAAGATGTTTAATACATTTCCCCTTCCATTGTATCACAGCTAAAATATGACCTGCCACTGTTTAAATAATGTAATTTAATGATTTCACATTTTCAGCCACGCAAGGCTTCCTTTCAGCACTGAAGCCTTTCACTAATGATTTGGGGAGATGGTTTGTTCTCATTACTTTCAAAACTCAAAACTGAGAAACTCTGACTTGGAAATAAATTATTGACATCCACTTTAGCAGCAGCACACTGAACAGCAGAAATAAAATACACAAAGTTTCAGTGCCATGAGTCCAAAGTTTCCAACTTGTTGATTTGCTTCAAGATTCAAGTGTCATTCAAGCTCTCTATGGGTGGAGATGTGTAAAACACTATTGTGCCATTAATAGGTGCTGTAAGGTATCTGGGCCAGCCTTTTGCAGACAGACTCACAAATTGTTACCCACAGTGTGCAAGTGGCTGTCTGGAAGGCAACACCACACTAGTTTCTTCTAATTTCAAACTTGTATATCATACTAAAAGGATAACTAAAATGCATTAACTTTTTAGCTATGACTGCTTTGGATGTCATGGAAGAGTGAAGAAAATGAGAGGACAGTCTTTAGCAGCTCCTCATCACAGGAATACCTTCCCATTTCTCAGTGATTTCAACATTAAATCAACAGGGCTAAAAAGTACATTAACAAGACAGAATAAACTAAGCATCCACACACCCAAAGGTATCAATGTGTTCACATATTTAGAAATATTACATTGAGACATAAAAATCAGATGGGCTTAAGGAGAGAATGTCTTTTCATGAATATCAGCTCCCAGGTGTTACTGAATACTCTGAGATTAAGCAACCACTTAGTCCCTTGGAGAAACCCTTGAGAAGGATAACTAAAATTAAAAAAAAAAAAAAAAATAAAAAAAATACACTTCCCCAAAACCTAGAGAAATCTGACCTGGCAAAGGAGATGCAGAAACTGAAAAGCTTAGCTCGGAGAAAAGTTTCCCAAAGACTGAAAGTTGAATATTGATGAAGAACAGTTTGGACAATAAGAGGAAAGCTGGCAGAGTGTTTTCTGCATAAAGCCAGTAAGTACAGGCCAAGAAGCAATGGACTAAAAGCAACAGAGAGGCAACACAGGGTCCTGTAGTAGTCTTGCCTCTACTTCTTCTCTTCTCTTCTCACAAACTCACCGCTGCTATCATGACTCCCCCAATATTTTTGCTGATTAGGAAAGCACGTCTATGTTTTAGCTGTAATTCTAAGAACACTGAAAGGAAAGCAGGTGTGTAAATTCATTGGGACAAGAGCTTCCTTAGATGGTTTTTAAGCTCTTATCTTCACTGCTTTCAGTGGATTACAGTAAAAAGTTATGGCTGTTGATTTTATTGTTTTCTTCAAAGAACTGTTGGTGTAAAGCCAAAATTCCATAGGTGAATCTGTGTTATGTTCAGGGATTTCTGTTTACTGTAAAGCAGATAGCTTTACTCTGCCACCAAACCTCTGGCATTTCAGTAAATTGTATTCTTTGCATATTCTTTGTGCCACAGAAAACACACTAATAAAGTTTCACAGAAAGAATGTACACATTCACCATCCTTCGGTTCACACCCATTTGACTTATTTGCTCAGGGAACAGATACGCTCTGGCAATGTGTATGGAGACTAGCAGTGTAATGAACAGAAAATAATCAAGAATGTATCAAGAAAAGTGGTTTTTAGAGAGGGTTAGCTAAACCTCTTTTCACTTACAGCAACAAAATTTCTATTGACTTAGTGGCGGATCAAGCCCATATAGCAACTGAACAATTTAACACAAATACATTTGAAAAAAATATCAAATTTATAAGTAACAGACAAGTGAAGAATGGGTAATTTCACTGAATAAGTTATAGTGTGTAATTTCCATATCATTAATCGCTCCATTTTACCAATGTCTTGAATTTTTAAAGAAACTCTTGTTTTCTCATTTTAAGTACTTAACATATCTCTCCTGTGACTCTATGATCACTGAATACTCTTTTCTCTTTCTACAAGAAAAGGTTTTCAACATTTTATCCAGTCACCCTGAGGTCTCATACTTACCAACCTGAACCAGACCTGAAAGTCCCCAAGAAGAAAATCAGTTAAACAGATATGTGGATCACACACATTACTACTCCATCAATGTTTAGGATGAATTCAAGTACTGTTAGATCAGAACTTATATGTTACTCAAAAAGTCTTCAGGGCGTCTTTTGAGTTACCTATCTGGGGTAGTTTGAGATTGAGAGCTTTAGAAGTTTATTGATAAGAGAAGAAAAAGAAGCCTCATCTCACAGGATCTGTGTGACTGCACTGGAAGTTCAGGGACAGCTGACATGACAACAGGAGTAACAAGACAGGTTATAAACCAGCACGAAGACATGTTCCGCACTTGTCTAGGTCGAATATGCCACTGTGAGGTTTAAGAGAGATGGAAGTTTCTGAATATGATCTGATTTCGCCCAAAGGTGGGAATTACCAAAACTGTGTTGAAGCGTGGGCTTCTATACAAGTGCTGGCTACAAAACAGAAGACACATTATTTCAAATAACCACAAAAACACACACAAGAAGGCAACTAGGTTCAATGAACTGATCATACCTCACAGCTAAAGACGTTCTCTATAAACACAGCACTCTCGCCTGACTCCTGCCTTCATTCATGCATGCACTGGACAGTTGGCTCTATAGGAAGCAACAGGAGCTTTGTGATTCAGGGCTCTGAAGAGCTATCTTCACCAAAATTACTTTTCCCATCTATCAGTTTCACTTCCAAATAACGTTGGTGGCGGCACTTGCTCAGAGGGTTTGGAAGGAAGGATAGAGAAGATGACAAACAGCAAAGTAACTAACTAACTGATTTTGTAGGTCCTGTTCCTTTCAGCTACCTTATGAAAGGTGCGATCGTCTCCATAGACAGGGAACTCCATTTTGATAACCTAGCAAGCCCCTATTTGAACCCATGCTTCTATCTTCCAGTACAGATTATAGAGGAAACCTTTTCATCTGGTAAGGTCATTGCTTGCAAAATTTATTTGACGGCAGATTTACAGCTTTTACCTAGCAACGGGTCACGATGATCTCTTGAGGTCCCTTCCAACCCCTATGATTCTATGATTAGACAACCATGGCTAAACTAAAGAGCAAAGGTTGCCTGGCTTAATCACTGCTCTCCAACTTTGCAACACGGGGTGAATAAATGACGCAAGAACTGCACGAGCTTATGTTTATTTATAATACTACATACCCAGCAACTATAACCTGGAGCACTCCAGAGTGGAAGGATACATTTTTATAATGCCTGTTTCTTCATTAAGATTTCATCATCCACCTACGCTAAAAAGCCACTTCCCCTTCACTTTGTTATATCTGCTTTTACCCACTACTGTTCCCGCATAACTTTTTTAATCTCAAGTTCCCTACTTTACATGTACTCTCAAATTTTAAACAAGCAAAATTTGTGCATTAGTGTGTCCTTTTCATCTATGATTTATGAATGACAGGTTCTTTGGTGCAGCTTAATGGTATGAGGGAGACATTATTTTAAACATTAAAGTGAAAACCATTTACAACTATGATAAGAGAGGTCTGTTGACATTAAACTTTAAAACATGCACAAGGTAAAGGCAAGTAGCTGTTCCAACAGGTGAGGGTACTACACATGAGGTTTGTAAGGGAGTATGTTCTACACATGAGCTGTCTCTTCCTGTTCGCTGTTTCACAACCTGTAGGATTTAGCGCTTCAAACAATTCATCTGGTAATCAGCAGTCACCAGAGTTTAATAACTATAACGTACTTAGAGTGCTGTGCAGAGCATTCATTTAAAAAAAATTACTGTTCCATTCAAGGAAAACTTTTCCTACCATTTCCCTCAGCAAGAAATAAAAGTACATAAATAAACTGAAAGAGCTAAAGCTTTATTTTGATACTTCCTGTTCACACTGTTACCACTTTCACACTGGACAATCACCTCCTTACCATCCTCTTTCATTACAGCTGTACAATTCTACTGTAAGATACTGGTTTATTTTTATTTTGCTATACTTAGTTCAGTTCTATTCAGCAGCAGCTATCTGAGAAGCAATCAACATAATTAGGGGTAGTAAACACATATATCTGTGTTTTACATCATATGTGTTTTGATTGAGCATATTTCTAACTGTTAGACACACTGAACACCAAAGAATACCATGGAAGAAGAGGGATCTTCTAGAACTGCTTTTCAGTCTGATTTTAGAGCACAGGGAACATGTAGCAGGCATCAGAGTAGAACAGTTGCAAGCTTTGTACAGCTCAGACAACTGTGAGGATACATAGAGAGATGAAATTTTTGCTTGTGACTTTGGAGTCATATAACTCCCTCAACAGTGTGGATGAGGGTAGCAGAACCTTGTTGATAAAGCAGACCTCCCACAGCAAGAATGAGAATGCATATTTGGGGCATTGATCGTAGCTGGGAAAAGTCTGATTTTATAATAACGATTTTTTTAAAAAACTATTTTCATGCAATACTGTGTTTATAGTTGCCTCTCTTCATTCAACTACCCTCATCAGAAGTGGTGAAATAGACTACTTGTCTTCATGCTGCCATTTGAAATTTTAGAGTGAACTACGAGCAGGGAACATTGATCGCTGATGACAGGAAAGTCTTATGAATCATTCAAGTGGTCTACATTGCTGACCCACAGAATCCATGACCCAGGCTCCAATATGTTTTTATAAAAATGCAAACACCCCTTAAACAGCTCTCAAGTATTCAAAACCAATCCAAGTATTAACTTTCAATAGGCATCAAGAGCAACATTTCACTGGAAAAAAGATCACTCAGTTTAAAACGGAGACATAAAGTGAACAGAACCCATTAGAAAAATGCTAAACACAACTTACCTTGTAGATTTTGCAATGGCAAAGTCATGATGCCTCCTGCTGCAGCTGCTGCTACCAGCCCTTGGATGTTTGTGAGATTTGCTGTAGGTAGAGTTAGGACAAGACCTTGTTGGCCACCCAGCTGTCCAGCCATGTTGAAAGGAATAAGGATTGGCTGATTCAGGGCTGGAGTGCCTCCTGGCATCACCCCCGCTACTGCTGAGGCTAACTGTTGGGCTGTCAGTAATGGCTGTAACAAAACACAGAGAGCAAGCCCCTTTAACTGTGCATAGCTCTGTAAGTATTACACACTTACAACCCTTCTTGCTTGGGACCCTTTCATGTGCCATTACAGGCGTGCACAGCTTTCACTATGTTAAGGCACATGTTCTCACCAACACAGAAAATGCTGACAAACTTGTCATGCTGAAGCTGTGAGCCGTGCAGCCATGTAGCACCGTATCAATCTAGACTTTACAGGCGCATCAAAGACCATTTACGAACACAAGAAGGCCTAACTCAAGTCAGACTACAAGCACTTAAATGCCAACATTTCCCAATTTTTCCCAGTTGTATTATAATTGGTAAAAGCAGAAAACACTATAGTAACAATTACCAGAAGCTATGTGGACCAAGACTGTCCCGGAAAGTGGAAGAACTGTCTTGGAAAGTGGAGTACCTTCTTCATGTATGGCTGAACTTGAATAAAATTATGAACTGAGAGGGGAAATCTTTTCAAATGTCATATAGTGCCATACTTTTATGCCTACATTTTGCTCTAAAAAAAATAAATATATGGCATAAAAGATAATGAAATGCCTTTACTAATGCAGGAGAGGTGTGTGACAGGAAGAACTGCCAAGAGCCAATAAGGCTGCATTAAAATTGCACAAGCTTTTTAATATTAAATTACGACATGTATTTCAAAAATAACTTATAAAAGAAATTCAAATAACTTCACCTCCTAAATATGCAAAAATGCTTAGGTTTTATTTCAGAAAAACATACAAAAAGGTAATCTTTCCAAACAAGTAACTTTTAAAGCATAAACGTAACACATTCATGCTCCCTTTTGTAACTCTAAATGCAGCCAAACAGAATCACATTTTCTACATTACACAGATCAAAGATGATCAATCACAGTTATTTACTTTTCATCAAATTGCAGGTCTCGATTAGGCAAAAGGAAAGATACTGACCTGAGGCCCAACAGGGAACGCAGGATGGGACTGAGTGGGTTGGTGCTGGTCTGCTGGGCTCGTGTCAGACAGCACTGTGTTTCCTCTGGCCTCTGAAATCCAAAGAGCAGATTGACTTTAATATCAAGCCTGGGGACTGCCACATTACCTTCTACTCTGATGTCACATAACATCAAGCTGAAAATGATATGTTAAAGTGCTTTATCAATAACTCAAGCACTCAAATCACTTATCAGCTGCATAAATTATGCTAACATTCATTCAAACCACCCAGCTCATTCAAGGAGCTACAAAAATCTGACAGCAGTGAAACTGAAGCTATCATCAACCCAGCTAATGTGGATTGCATTATACATCAATTTACATAGAGTACATGAGCACTCCGCGTGTGTGGGAACTGCATTTTTTACACTTAGGTGAGCATCAGCCATTCTAATTTCTGAATGCAAAAATAATCTGAAAAACAATCAAGTCACATCTACTTTGTATCTTAATAAATTATTTTCTTTTGTCAGTTACTGAGGCAGCAAAGGCCACACTATGCACAATAAAAAGGCACTATGAAAACAGAAAAAAAATGACAGCTTTTTTCCTACACTGCATGTGGGGGGGAGAAAAATTCTGTGAAACCAAAGATCTGCAGCATTTACTGAGATGATCAATATCCAAGAATCAAACTATAGGCTGGACACTAATGACTTGCTAAGCACAGAACACAGTCCAGACCTACTGGATTTTGCTGAAATCTGCAATACAGACTTGAAAAGGAAAACCAGACACAAAAATGTCCTATCAGTTGTAAGAAAGTACCCCAGATGTTTTCAAAATTACGTCCCAATCCTCCATTTCCTCCAGCTGAAGGACTCGCATTGATTCACAAAGTTTTTCAGTGCTGATAGCACGATCAGGCCCATATTTGTCTTTGAGGCTGGAAGACTGACAGCAAGCATCAAAAATAGCTGCGAGAGTACTGTGGCCTCTAAAAAAGAAAACACTGGCAACTGCGTCAGGTTTCCTGGTTGGTCCAATGGCTCCTGTTCTGATGAGTGGTTGAAATTCCATTCTAAGTAAACCTTAACGAGATGCTTTTTTCCAGTGTTTGTCCTATGAATAGCAAGTGCAAAGTAATTCAGAACCAGTTTATTGGCACACCCTGTCGCTGTAAGGAAAAAGGATACAATTCTGTCATACTTATAAATTTTAAAGAGAGTATTATCAGCTCATTTAAAAAAAATTCTTATATATATTCTCCAAGGGGACAGACTTATAAATAATGGAAATGTGAAAAAAAAAATACTCTGGCACATTAAGGTACAAATAAAATTGACTGCTACATATTATTCAATTGACTTCTATCTCTACAGCAAGGTGTCAATCATAGCAGCATTTTAGAATAGGATTAAACAATAAATGTGCAGAGTTATTATGCAGAAATTTGAAAATCTGATTAATTTGTAATATTTTTTCTGGTCTCAAAAAGTCAGAAATGGACTTTCCTTTGGGATTTATACTCTATTGAAATACCTGATTTGGAACTAATAAAAACATACACACTTGCTGACATCTTATGAAAGTGAATTCTATAAAAATATGTTTTGCATTTTAGTGACCACTGTCATTTAATAATGAAAATAAGCTGACCTACTGTAATTGGTGAGGTCTCCAACAATTGCAAAAAGAAACCCTGTGACTAAATTTTTATGTGCAATTTACTCGTCCAAGTTACTTGAAAAGAAAGAAATGTAACTAGATATATCTGAGATTCGGTGAAAGCTGTTTCTTCCAAATATATTATGGTCCAAGGGCCACTGTCATCCCTAAGACCAAAGATAGGTTTTCTTCAGTATGGGTTCCTCCTATGCGAAGTAAAGTGCCATGTGACTAAAGACAATTTTACTTTTGGTAAATTCCATGTATTGTTATGGGGTTTTTTTTAATCTTCTCATCACAGCTGTATGTATTAAGTGATATTAGATCAAAGGCTCAATACCAATGAATATATTACTCCCTGTTAAGATCAAATCTTATAAGTCAATTTTGTTTATGTAATTTTAAGAGGTGAGAATTTTCTCTTTTTGTGTGATTTAATTAATATTAAAACAAGCTTCTGATAATCTGTCGCATCATTAAATTGTCTTATTAATGAAAGCTTTGGGAGAAGAATAATACCAAAGTCAAATACTCAGTAGAATTAGATCTTATTGCAATTACTAGAGTTTGAGCTCTCAGAAAATAAATAAGAATTTCTGAAGAAATCTGCCTGTGCTTCAGCGGGCTTTTTTTCCCCACTGTGCAGCTATCCTAAGAAGCACTGTTGTCTGTTATCTGTACCCTAAGGATTTTGCAGTATTTCATCTCAGAAGCTGTAGGTAGTACATTATATAGGACCAAAAAGCCTAAATTAATTACATTTCTTTTCTTTTGCATTGCACTAATTGGAACCACTTAGGATTACATTCCTTTCATGCAGTCACTCATTGCAGGAGACTTTTTTTTTTTATCATCTGAGTCCTCAAATGGTCTGTCTACTGCTTCTAGCTCACTTTCCATACAATGTAGGCACCTCAGCAAAACAGCACATGCTTTCACATGCGCGGATGTGGCCTTACATGGCACCCTATGTGACATTACACGTGCTGTATTGCCCGACAGGAACTCTCACATTTCCTCTCATGCCCCCTCTAATCTACCTGCTATAACAGCCATGAAGAAGTCAAGATTTTTCTTAAAAGCACAGGAAAATCTGCCTGCTGGGCTGTCAGTTCGTACAGTGAAGCAAGGATTTTGGGGTTAAGTTCTGTTGCATCACACACAGTGACAGCATTTGTTCCTTGCTCTACACTATCTTCAGCAAGATGCATAGGTCAAAGCTCCCAGGAAGACGAAGCAGAGCACAAAATACTGGTAGGAGGCTACTTTTCCTTTTCTCCCTTATAATGCTGACTGAGATGATTCCAGCAGTTTCAGATCTGAGGAATTGGGAGAGCTCTGTGTAACAGCTACTCTCTCTGATTCACAGACTCGTTCCTACTAATTTGGAAAAATACCTTCATTAAGACCATTGCCCTGAACTGGCAGCACACAATCCCCCATGTTGTCTTTCTCCTATGTTTTACCACTTTCATTTGCAAGTTCATTAGTTCCAGATGCTGAAATGACCTGTTCAGGTAAATTATTCCCCTGTCCAAATTCCAGCCCTCGCTAATAAAAATGGCCTGTCAAAATCTAGCCTAGATTTTCTACTTGTCCAGATTCAGCCCATTACCTCCGGTTAGGTTATCCTCCAGCACTGCTCAACTTTCTAAGAGCACAGGGTATGGCGACAAGGAATCATAGCTGTTGTGGAGCTATAGCAGCACCTTCTCTGTTCTCAACAACGCTTTGGCAAGATTGTACTCTCATTACAACTCAAATTGCTGGTGCACAAGGGGCAGGGAAAAGGAAGTACCAAGGCACCTACTCTGGAAAGAGAACTAATTCTCCTTAACACCATTTGCCTTGGCAGGGAGTGAAGACTTCCCTTATAACTGAGTGCTGTCATTACAGATGAAGCCAATGAGTTTGCTCAGTGGTACCCTACGAACAGGCAGGAATGCTACTGCCAAGGTATGGCCATGACTGTAGACAAGGCATTAATATTTAATAAGCAGTATTCATCATATGTTTTGGTTTTACCCCGGCTGAGAGCCGAGATCCACACAGCTGCCTGCTCTTTAAAGGAAAAGAGGAGGGGGACAAGAAAGGGGGGGGGGGGGGGGGGGGGGGCAAGGGAAGGGAAAAAGGAAGGGGCAAATAACAACCCCAAAACCACGAAATTAAAAGGCCCATGGGTTGGAATAAGGATAGTTTACTAAAATAGCAGAAAGATAAAATATAACAATGCTAACAGGACTTTAGAGCAAAAATATATGAAACTGTTGATACACAATGCAGTTTCTCACCGAACCCACAGCTCAGGCCGTGCCACCCAGAGCCATCCTCGGAACCTGACCGTTCCCTAAAAACTGCGCGTCCTGGAGCCTCCCGCACCTCCTCCCATCAGCCCCCCTTTATACTGAGCATGATGTAATTGGCATGGAATACCCTCTTTGGCCAGTTTGGGTCACCTGTCCTGGCTTCATCCCCTCCTTTCTCATTAATAGAGAAATATGAAGAACTGAAAAAGTCCTTGACTGCTTGACAACAACTAAAAACATCAGAGTATTACCAGCACGGCTTCCATTTTAACACTCAAACACAGCATTCCATCCACTGCTACAAAAGAAGTTAACTCCATCCTGACCAAAACCAGGACATATGTGATTCATCATAAATTAATTATAAATTATATAATACACACACACACACACCTCTCATCCCATCATGCTGGAAGGGCATGACACAATAAAAACTTGAAGTGCACTGTAAACATTATGAAATATGCCTCTTAAAATATTGTTTAAAATAAAGCTAAATAAAACAAAGGCAACCTTCTTCCCTCTTTATCAAAAAGGAAGAAAATAATCCCCCAAACCAAGCAAAAAAACCTTGCTGAACAATTCCTGGTTTGAAAATGAAAAAGAGAAACATCAGAAGGAAAAAAAAAAAACCCAAAACACATTCCAAAGCCTCTGAGCCTCATACAAAATTACAACTGTAACCACACTCGTTACAAACAGGCTTGCCACTGCTTCCTTTTTGTTTCTTACACATCTTCAGCAACACAACAGGTAATTCAGTTCTAAATGTCTTTATCTCCCAATGCCCCATGAGGAAGGAATGCTCCAATCCTCACTCTATAAATGAGCAACTAATGGACAGAGGGACTTCAGACCCATATTCTCAAAATCAGCACCATTTTGGCACCTGGATCTCCTCAGCTGTACTCACACGGTTTAGGAAAGCATGGGTCAAAACACAAAACTGCTCAGTGATTCCTTGGCTACTCCAGGACTATAAGCAGCTCTGGCACCCAGATCCTTGATGCACTGGCTGCCCCAGTGGCACTTGCCACCCAGTCATGTCCAAGGCTTGCAGGGAACCTGCAGCTGACTGGCACACATGGCTATACTAAAAAGCACTACAGGGTATACAATGGAGTGTACATCCAGCTTGGTCCCAATCCTCCTGGTTCATCTGCAAATGTGTGCTCACACCTGCTCACAGGCATGATGCACACTGGCATCTTTTCTCAAAAATACTCCATCAAAGCTCAAAGCCAGTGCTCAAACCACAGCATAGGACTAGTCTCAGCAGATGAACTGGACATAAAGAACTTCCTCATGATTCATTCACAAGAATGAATTCAACGTGTCTCCCATTTGTTTCAGAACCAGGGAGATGCTGGGCCACCTTTCTTTAGTACTCAATGCTTTGAAAAACAAGCAGGATCAAATTTAATAATACTAGATATTCAGTAATCAAAAGAACACATCAATCCTTCTGAGATATGCATTTAAGCAAATATTTTAAATGAATCAACATTAATAAAAGAACATGGCATTTCAAGCAACAGCTCATATTAAAATTCTTACAGTTCCACAGTGTGACATTAAATGACTTGTATTTATCTCTCGGTAACTGTAACAATAAGTAGACTTTTTTTTTTACTCATTGAGCCAACTCACATTAAAGATACAGCTTTAAGAATGAAATCATTAAAGTGAAAACACTGCCTGTGAGAAGAAATAGTCTTACATTTTTAAAACTAATAAACTCACAGTCTGAGCATGTAATATACTTGCATTTAGATCATAAGATCAGGAGAAAAAAAATATAACTTTTACAGAGAAATTAAATAGGCTGACTGATAACATTCAAATTATCGGATATGGCGAAAGTCCTTCATCTCTGATTAAAGTAACTCAGGTCTTCGTTAAAGGAGCCCTTAATTGTCAGCAATTATACCAAGAGCAATCTTGCTGAACAAAATTTAATAGCTGAAAGGAAATGACACAGCTGATAAATGAAAAAATATAAACTCCCCTCCAAAAAAAACTTTATTCTGCCACAAAGTACTATATTGTGGCTCTTAATTTCACTATGTTCATCTTCCTACTGCCTCAGAGGTTGGATGTGTAGGTAAGAAGTCTTTCTAAAACAGCTCATCGTAAAACCTTACTAATCAGATTGCTACACAGAATTCCTCAAGCACATCTAAATTTTACAATACTTGCAGGAGAGATAATTGAGATTTTATGCTGAATCTGTTTTACATCAGTATTATCCTATGGATATCAAAGGAGATATTCCTGTTACCTCAGCAAAGAAAATCAAGCTCAGGAATTAAATGAGAACAATGAATCACCCACTGAAAGGTATTAATTTAGGCTTGGACTTCTCATATTTAAGTAGTCAGATAGTTGTCTTCTTTAGGCTTATGACCAAGACGTGGCATACAATTCACTCATTTGGACTGCATAAAACTTCTCTAAGTATCAGGTTGTCCATAGATTGATAAGCAATTCACCTTTTCCTGCTGATCTCTACTTCAGATTCTAAGCTTTTATTTTTAGGCAGTGATTTTATTCTCACAAAGAAAGTCAAACAGGTAGAGATCTAGGGGTGTGCAGAATTACCAGCAGCCTCTGTTAACTCTGAAGCCTAACAATGTTGCAATGTCACAATAATTATTTTGCTGTTTGATCTTTTTAGCACAACATACAAATACTACGCTTATCTTCCACAATGTCAGATTGTCTCAACTTACATTTATTTTTTTTTCCCTACCTAAAGTTTACCTTTGAAAATGTTTATGGTGTGATAAGGAAATGCCATATTGATCTACTGTATTGACATTTATGTCAATACAATATCCTGTACAGAAAAGCTAAAAATCCTGCATACAAAATGGATTGAATTAGACAGCAGACTGAATAGAGCAGATTTGCTTTACTGACTCTATCATTCAGTAGTTAAGTAAGTAAAACCCCACAGTTTTATACTTATCTGAAACTGCCACACAGTTGCTGCTGTAAAGCTACCAAAATCACTGCAGAGCTCAAAATCATTCTGCCAGCAGAGCACAAAATCTCACCTTTGCCTGGTCCCTGGGGATATTTTCTCCTAAAGGATCTTCTCCCGCAAGACACATAAGGTAGCCGAAATCACCGTGCTCATTATCCGTATGCACAGAGCTTGACTTGTATTTACACACCTCCACCTTTCTGCATCAGGACTGATAACATTAAAACTCCATGACTGTTTATAATGAAAATACGGCTGTTAAAGTGATTCATGTTACAGAGAACTTCTCCTGGATAACCACAAGTTATATCTGTCACCAAACAAAAAAAAACCTACCATACCAAGGCACAGAAATCACGGATAACAAAAAAACCCAGCTCTCTGAACTGCTTTAAATTTTCTTCTTTCCCATCTTTATTTTTGCTCCTCTTTCATTGCCTTTCCTTCCCTTTTCCATAACTGATTTTTTTTTTCTTACTGGTGCCTATAGGAATATTCTTCCACTTCAGATACTTCATGGGAGAAAAGAAGTGTTGCTACTGAAGAAAAGGTGAAGGGATATAATTGCAAAAGTATGTTCTTTATTCAAAATAGACTCATTCTACTTTTCTTCACCCCCTAAGTACAGTGCATAAAAATCCCTTGTTAATGGTACATACATTTTTTATGAATTGGATCCTTCATATTGAGAGTTCTAGTTTCTTTTATACTGTATGCATTAGCACAAATATAATCACATTAAGGTCACAAAGATCCTATCAGTTTTTCCTGAATTCATACAACATTTCATACCCAGTGTTTGCTGTTAGTGCTGGTGAATGCAATGATGATAAAGGTTACTTATCAGAAGATGGACAGTTGAATGCATTATTATTTCATGTTGGGCAGCTGATCCCTAGCTAAGAAGGGCAGCGGGCTTCTCTAAATTAAACTTCCCTTTCTTTCCATACCTGGAAGCTTACTAAATGCCAAAGAGTGAGCACATTAAAGAACATCTATTTTGGAACAACTCTTACAGTTTGCCATCTTTCTACAGCTAACTAACATTTCTACAACTTTTATCTATGCATGTGTTTTCCTTCCTGACAGGGCAGAGGGCAAGCTTTCCATCAAAAGCCTGACTTCCTGACACTCATCCTCCCCCATCTGATTCCTGTACCCTCCCCCAAATAAGGTAGACTGACGATATAGGGATATGCAGTGCTGTTTGCCTGGGGAACCTTGCACTATTTACATATTACGGGCTTGGCTGCTGGCACTACAGGCTGCTAAGAGCCAGTCAATACTAGTGGTCACCCTCTGGTGCACATTAATGCAGGCTTATGAGGAAATAAAACAGTAGCATGGCTGATGTCTTTTGCTTTTTAGAGGTTACATTGATAGACTTGCTTACAAGGGACAGGGCCCAGGTGGGTGGCTGATGACACAAATTTAACTTGCAGCTTTGACACCTTTCAGGGGCTGAAATTAAGAAGTGTAAGGTGGGGAGGGGATGAGCTTAGAGTCCTCCCAGCCCTGTAAGAGCTGGTTTAGAAATTCAAATCTTCTGGTTCGGTGAGTGGGGAATATGCAGTTGAAGGAGGAAGCATTCAGTTAAACCCAGCGAAAAGACCCGGTGCTTTACAGAGCCAGTGTTCAGCACAATGCACTCCACAATATATGCAAACTCCTACTGGAGCATCCTGACCAGCAAGTGTGGTCAAGCAACAGTGGTTTATCACTCTTGCTCCCGAGTTCACTGTCTGGTTTCATCCCTGTGGTGTCTTTAACAATTTCACACTCTCTGCTGTGGTCTTTACACAGCCCTGTGGGGCAGCTCCATCAAGTGTCTCATTACAGGTTGTTCAGCTGTTCAGACTTTATTGAGACTCTTGAAAGAGCCATCCCACAGAGCAGTGTACTGTAGGAGTCCAGTTGAAATCCAGAAGGAAACCTTAACAGTGGCAGCAACTCTGTATGCAGGACACCACGCTCCTAGATCAGACTAAATCACAAAACTGGTAAGTCTACATTATAAACCTATTTAGCTGTACATGTACCTTCAGAAATTCCTAGCCACAAAAATCCAACAGCCTTCCCCCTTCAAAAGCAGCCTGTGCTGTTTGATATCTGCAGCTAGCTCTCATGACAAGGCTCAGCAGGGTGAGCCATTATTTTAAATGAAAGCGTTGGCTGTGAGCTGCAGAAACTCATGGTATGCATGCCTCTGGATCTTGTAAATCCGGAATGGAATTAACTGCTGTCTCTTATTATTGTCTGAAATCAATTGTTGTGACTATTTAGAAGGAACTTTCACCAGGAGATCACAAATACTTTATCTGTTTTTAAAGAGCATTCAGTCTGCTGGCCAGGCCTTGAAAGCTATGTCAAGCCTAACCATCACTAAACCACAAAAAATGTTTAAAAAACACAGCAAGGGTTTTTGGTTCACATACACAGATACTTCCATAACCTCCCTCCTCTAAAGACTAAAAGCTAAAAATACAAAAAAGACCTAAAGAACTAGTAGTCAGCATTATCATCCTGTCTGCCTCCTGAATTAAAGCAACTATTTGTGAGGCAATGATAGAGAAAAGTCTGCAGCAACCACTAAGATGCTTTTTCACATACTAAAAATACCCTAAAACAGATCTGCAGGGAAATAAAGAACCAAGTTGTTTACAAACATTTGGACACTGTTCCTGTAATATGTTGATCTTGCCTTTATGTCAGTCAAACTCCCACTGGATTTCACATGTGTTAGATTAGTTCTCTAGGAAGGGCTTAAGAATATAGGGTACGTTGAAAAAGCTTTGCACATAACAGGCATATGTCCCAGGACAGCCATATTACATGAAAGATCTCCTGGTTAGTAACACCTTGTCATGACAAGACCTCTTTTTAACAACATGCTGTGCAGGAAGGAAAAAAAAAGGAAAAAGAAGCCACACGACTCAGCTTTGCCAAAATAGTAAGTGCAGGCAACTTGCTTCAAAGAGTGAGAGAGGGCACTGCGATACATCCTAACAGGATTAAATTATATAGAATATACAAACTATTCCTAATCCATTAGAATTCTTGTATTCATATATATATATATATATGTGTGTGTATGCCTCTCTATACATAGATACTCAAAAATTAGTTTCCTACATCCCTTTTGCTTTTACATTATTGCTCTGTTTATTTTTTTAACATTATAGTAATTGAAAAATATCTACTGGTAAAAGATGCTATTAATTTAAGTGCATTCATAGTGTGTTATGTCACTAATAGACTTAGGTAACATTATTCTTTTATCCTTTTTACAAAGCATTATTTTATTGTCCTCTCATTTCTAAGATTTTACTTCCACTTAAACTCAAGTAGAGTGAAGGCTTTGCAGAATTCTATTATATTATTGTCCTGTCATTATTCTAACTCCATTACACAACAACACAAATCCAGCATCAGCTTTCATTTGTCATATTATTTATTTTGAGGATTATGTCAGATCTCAGACTATGTGTACGTGCCTACTAAACATAATTTGGAGTTGGGCAAAAAGTAATCACTGATTCTTTCTAAGAATGCTTTTAAAGGACTGCAAGAGCTGTGTCATCTGATTTTGACCCACACAACCCTTTAGAAGAATTTAGCTACATTTACCAAAAAATCTCCAATGTGTAGAGGTACACAGAAATAGATTTGTATTCCTTTGTCCATACTTCTAGTGGAGCTGACGTTAGCCAGTCCTGATGTGGGAGCTGTGCTCACATGGTGCCCTGTACATCCACACTGTACATTAACGTGCTGCTTCTAGGCAGTAGCTGGCTTCTGTCTGGCCACAGTGGAGCACAGTAGACCAGGAGCAATGAGGACCCTAAGACCACCTTTTTGTGAGTCAGATCCTTCAGCAGCCAACAAATGGCTTAGCACACCTGATGTGCTTTTCCAGAAATGGATTGTGGTTACATTCCTAATACCTTCTTTTAGCATCCCTGGCTTTGAGGTTATGCAGGACAGTCAGGGTTGGTTTGAAACAACCAACACTTCCACCAACCATTTCTTATGGCTGCCATAACAGGAAGAAAGATCAGGAGCTAATCTGGCAAAAGCATGATTTAGGCTCAATGCCCAACTGCCGCAACGCCTGCCGCAATGGGAGGGAAGAACGCAGCCAGCCAATATGCTTGATAAAGCAAGCTTCAACTTTATTGCAACCACACACTTCCTTTTATACTATTCCTACCACGTGTTATACTTGTCATATTCTAATTGGCTCTTAACTAAAGGTTACATTTACATACTCCACCCATCTGGTAGCCTGGGAATCATGTCTCTTTCTCAGTACCAGGAGCACTGAATCCTTATCAAACCTCCTGCTCCCACATCTTGTGGCCTTGCTACATGATATGCAAAAATACACTGACCAATTGTTGACCCTCTGTTCTTACCAAGATGGCTTAGTCTTACTAAACTACGCAGGCAACTGCTTGGACAACTGCTCCATAGGCTCATGGCCTTGCTTCTCAAGCCATTCTGCAACACCCAACCATCACAAAATTATTTTGAGACCTTCACCAGCTCTTTTCATCTCATATACAGAGTGAGGTGTTAGGCCTCCAGAGCTTACAGAAGTCCTGCACCAAAGAAATAAGTCAATCAGATTGGTTGCATTGGTAAGTAGAACAAGTACACAGCTTCCTCCAGTCACAGACTTCTTACCATCTGACACTACCCTACCTTTAGGGTAAGCATCTATGTTGGACACGGTGCAATGTCTGCACAGGTGGGTTCTAGAGTTGCCTTTCCTCCATGTTGAAGGAACCTGGACTCAGGTGTACGGGATAACTTCATGTTGTCTTTGAGAGAAAGCCAATGCATGCCTTCTTTACATTCACAGATTCACATAACAAGCTCCTACTCTTTTCACCTTGTCTCTCCTTAACTCTCTCCATGTGATGGCTACTGAAGGACTGCTGGACAAAACAGTATTTGCTTATTATCAACTATATTGCCCCAAGTGAGATTCTGGTCACAATCAGTCATTCCATTAACTATCACACAGATTTCTCCCGTTGTTATTCTGTAGGACCTGTTGATTATACAGATAACAATACATTAAGAAGATTTAACTCAGCAAAAGATATCTGAGTAGAAAACTCAACCTAAATTAAAACCACAATAAATGAAACAAAAAATACTCATACCCATGCTTACTGTCTTCTCAGTTAAAAAAACTTTTAAAAGAGCTTCCATGGATAATCCATCCCTTACCATAATATGTATGATTGACATTCATAAGACAGTTGTATACAGAAAACAGGATACAGTGGAGTTTATTTTAGTTATTGTGAAGCACACTACTTGTATGTCTTAATGTACTTCGCATGTGTATTGCTATAATAGCATTGTTTTCCCTTAATGTTATTCTAATGACTTGCCTCTGAAGAGCATTTGTGGACACCACAACTCCCTAAATGGTAACAATGGATAAACATCAGCTTGAGAAATGCAGGTCTGTATTATTTATGAAGCTGCAATTCTCCTGTAAATAACCCAGTTGTTAAAATGATATGTATCTGTGTAATTGAGTCTTCTGTATACAAATAAATAAGGCTTTATTGCAATGTCAGAAGTTAACAGACCAGTCAATAAAATCAATAACTCACTTTTTCTTGCTTATATATCTAACTTTTCTCCACCTTTCCTATGTCCTCTGTTTGTTCTGGTTACATATTAACACTCTGAAGGATATATAGCTCTTATGATATTGTTTAGTAAATGGTGGTCTGAAGAAAAGTCTCAAGAAACACCGCCTCAGCAATTTAATACTCTGTCTATTTGCCGCGTACTTTAACATACACCTATTTGGTATAAATCAGGGAGAAAGAAACTGTCTTGATCCATACATCAGAGTCCTAGAGATTTTTAATGTGAATGACTACATGAAGGTCTAAGTAAATTAGGTTCATATTGATACATTTAGCTAAAAGTGCTCCAGGCCTGGATTGCATTATCGTATAATCACTGTCAAAATAGCTCTGCCAGATTATAACACTGTGCTGCTTATGCCTCTACGGTTAAGGTTTGTGTCAGCATTTCCATTATGCTTTCCATTTTTCAAATATTTATAACTTGGCTGTAAAATTCGCTTTGGCCTGAAACTTGGTGAACCAGTAGCCAGATCCTACAAATCTAATCTCAAGAAAGTTGACCGCTTTATTTCAGTGAGAGCATTTCTATGAGCTGGGTCCTGCCAGATTACAATCCAAGGTCAAAGTTTATGAGACTGGTCATTTTATTTTGTTAATGAAAAAAGAATTGGGTCCCTTTAAAAATATTCTTTAAAGAAAAAAATATATGGAAGTACTGGAAAATAATATTTGATTTTGTGATGTGATTAGGTCCCTAACTTGATAATCTCTTGTTTTCAGTACTTTGCAGAAGAAGAAAAATTAACAGCAAAGCTGCTGCAATGTAAAAACTAGCCGTGGGGCATATGCACTAAATTTTGTTCCACTAATTACATTTTCTTGTGGGTTTTCATCTGGGATCCAGCACACCTCCTAAATAGCGTAAAATTGGGAGGACTCCAAATGAGCCATTCTCGTCTATCAGGAATACAAACATGCTCACAAAAGCTATCTTTTTATGTATGCTCCATACAGACTCTTCATTCAAAAATATTTTAACAGATGTCATGCTGGATAAATATAATGGCTCATCTGAGGCTTAGAAACACTTTACTCACAGTAGAAACAAATTTGGGCAGCATTTTTCAAATTGAGTTAAGTCCTTAATACACACCCACAGGCTTACTTAGACTTATAGATATAATATCTTTTCCTTTCGTCCTCCTTAGCTAGCTGAACACATGATCTGTTATCAATGAAAATTTTCCTTGTTCTGATGCTGCTCTCTTGGTTCACTGCTAAAATATGTCCTAATTCTGCATTTGGCTTTTGGGTAAGATTACTGTGGCCCGCTGGTCAGGGGACAAAATCAAGCCCCTTCTGCATGGCTCCAGCAGCCTCGAGGCCACCTGCAGAGAAGTCCAGGAGGTGCGTGTGTACAACAGCATCCTCTGTATCCTTGCTTTTCGGGTACCCTCCACAGACAGGGTTGCCCAAAAAAGCAGAGGGTAGTGACACATTCCTAAACTGTGTGCTAACCTAAGCAAAACAAACCCCTCAACAACAGGAAATGTTTTTAAAATAGATACAAATACAGTTGATGAGCAACAGAAGACTATGCAGTTCAGGACTCTTTTTGGAGTTTTGCTTGAAGGAGAGTCACATTTCTGCTTTTACTGTCCCTGGTATGGAAGTGCATGTTGCAGTATTTGCCTTAAGACCATAAAGGTCACAGCACACAACTTCCCTCTGAAATAACACTTATATGAGGTACCAGTAATGCTCCTTGGGTAAGACCCACCTGTGCAGTGTGTGTTGTACTGCCCTCAGGTCTTAGATAGGTTTCAAGGCTGTGCAAGGCTTCATAAGAATTTAAATATTTTCTTAACAGTTTACACAATTTTGTTTGGCAGCGAAGAATGAGGCTCTGGCAGGTGGGCAGATTTAAGTACACAATTAATACAGAGTGATAGCTAGTGTGAACAGCGTGAAAATTCCTTGCACAGAAGTTACTTTTCTTCCCCCGAGTTTCATTGCACATCATATAGTAACACCAAGACAAATTGTGGCAGTAAGCTACAGGCTTACTGTTTTATAATAAAGTCTCTTTAAATTACCTCTGACTTTTGCAAAGTTTAAGATCTTAAACACTGGGTTATATGACACTGTATGCACCTGATATACCAACTTGCAGGATGGCATGATGGTTGTGTTGTGTCATGTGCTGGGGTCAGAGGTTATCATTGCAGGTTGCACGCAGGGGTGCTGTCCTTTCTCGGGGGAGCCTGGGCTTCGGCTGAGGTCTCTAAGTACAGTTCTTACCTTCAGCAGTTTCGTGCTGGGACCACTCAGCAGCAGTCCTGGCAGCCCAGTTGCTCCAAAATACCAGCTATCTAAGCAGGAGAGAGCTGCAGTGCTGCCCTACAGTACTCAAAGTGCCAGGTGAAGGGCCGAGCAGCACAGATTAGTTCCCTAAGCCATGAGCAACAGACCTGGGGGCTGATGAGGAGCAATGCAACAGACGGGAGTTCATCTAGCCGCATGCCTGCTAGATGAACTAGCTCACTGCTTTTAGCAGGGCTTGATCTTTTTGCGCCAGCCTTTCTAGGGATAGTTCCTTGAAATATTAGGCTAGCATTAGCAACTAAGGCAGAGTCAATGCTAAGATTCAATCAGTTGTTTCAGCATCCTACACCTTCACAGGGAAGGCATGGCAGCACTGGCTGCTGCCTACCTGCAGCACTGGGCAGCCTGCTAGGCCTGCTTCTGTGCTTGAGCTCCAGATATTCAAATAGTTTCATCAGAACTTCAGGCTGACTCCCTATGGGTGACACTGCTCAGCAGATAGAAAAGAAAAAAGTGGATTAGTCAGTGCGTTCAACAGCGACAACATTTATGTCTCATATCTAGGTAAAATGGGCACTGTCTTAGGCTTCATTTCCTTTTGAAGCACACAGTTCTAAAGGGGAAGGCAAGAATACATACCCTTTATTTATTTATATGAAGTAGTCACAAGAGTATAAAAATAAGGGTATGGGGCAAAAATCTGTAATTCTGAACTCTTTATCTCCCACTCTGATGATGTGACAAACGTCAAAGAACATCACTATCCCTTCTTATACAGAAAGACTTTGATGATCAGTAGTTTCTTCATCACCTAATCTCAAAGATATCCCATAATCTGTAGAAAAATCCTGTGTTTATCAGGGTACAAAAGCACTCCTACAGTGATCCCTACGTTTTTCTCCTGGGCTCTTCACTGAGGCTGCACTCTCATGACATCCATGCACTCAAAGTCTGACACCTACCATACTTGTTCTAAGACAAAATCAGTTTCAAGATTCGCCTGGGTTCTCCTTCTTGTTTACCTTCCCCTTCTCCTGTGCTGTTTACCTCCTCTTTTATGAGGATTCTTGGACAAAACATGTGAAACAGTGAATTCAAGAATATTAAAAATGCATAGCGTTAAGTGCTTATGTTTTTAAAGATGGGGTGGGTCTTGAAATAAAGAATCTCAAATGCAGTATATATGGCAACTTTTAAACCTACTACTTTCTGAGGATAACTATGTACTTGGAATAAAAAAAAATGCATTAAAATGGGAACAGTGAAGGAAGTCAGTGTAACTGAGTGACAGATCCTGCTACTATCACAAGGTTTTAAAACCTATCAGAGCATCCTTGAGTCTGGATGCCCCTTACACTTCACCCTCTCACACTGGAACAGAAAGTACAATTTCTCTGCTAGGAGCAGCTCATCTTCCAAGGGTACTTTCCTCCTCCACAAAGACAAATATTTTCAAACACTGTATCACATTTAAAACTCCTCCTGTACTTACCCAAGACATAAATATCATAATATTTCAAAACTATAATATAATGCACAATAAGATTCAGCATAATAACATCCATTAGAAAGGACAACTTAAAAGAAAAGCACTGCATTTTCTGTACAAAACGATATATAATGACCATTGCCTAGAAATGGATCAATCTGGCTCCAGTGGAGCAGCTGCATAAGCATTCAAAAGAGCAATAACTACAAGCTCTGGTGAGGTACTTTTCTTCCCAATGTCATCTTATTTTAACCCCCCTGAGCAAAGCTGAAAGTCATGCTGAAAAAACATCCAAAGACAGCTTTCTCTCCCTGCCCTCATTCCTCAAAATCTCGACTTTGTTAATAATTCTCCATTGGCTAGCAATTTTCAGCTGTAATACTGAGTCCAATTCCAACCATCACAAATCCTTTTTTTGTTGGGTTTACAGCATTTGGGGGTAAAAACTCACTCTGGGACAAAATGACACATACAGAATTTTTGTACTCTGAAAGTGTGTTTTAAAATGGTTTTGTCGTTTTAATTTTACACAATTGGAATAATGCAAGTAATTTGAAGCGTCATCATCATGATTCTCCTCTTCACTTTTAAAGATTTTCAATGGAATAGAAGAGCCAAGAGTGAGTTTTCACATTTGGAGGCCAGATCTCACTGAATTGGACTCCAAAAAGAGCCAAATAGTTTTCCACCACGTTTCTACCCTATGCTCTGACAGGCAACTCTAGATTCAAAACCAATATATGAATTTAAATAACCCCTAGCTTCTCTAATATGGATCAGTTTGTGTTTATTTTGAAGGGGCATGCTTGAAAGTTGCGAAAGGTCGTGACAGGAGTGCCACATACTAAGCAAATGCCAAAACCACACTTAGTCAGTTTTTGGCCTTCACATACAACAGGATTTCAGTTTCTAAACCTTTAAACCTTTTCCAAAGCAGTCCCAAAGTACACAAATCTGAGGCTAAAACCCCCTTGCTACTTCCTCTAAGAAATTCACAGGTTCTGCATCCTTTCATTTTCCAAAACTCACTTGAGAGCTTATACTGATTTTGCAACACAAAATTACAAGGCATTTCTACCGTAATGCCAGTGAGTATAAAGGAATTATCACTCACATTTAATAAATGACAAGAAGTACTAATGATGTGGCAATGGTGGTTGACAGGGTTATTAGCATCACATTTTTTCTGCTCAGTTTACCTTGAGGGACAATTTCCTGGAACTAACAGAGGCCAGTAGGACTGAATTCACATCCCAAACCTAGTGGCCAAATGCAAACCTCAGCCAGGTTTTTCGAAATGGACTCACTTATCTAACAGATCCATACAATCTTCTCTCCATGTGCTGCTACCAGAGGCAAACACCTGGTAACATCTTGGAAGTGACAACCCTCACCTTTCCAACTAATGAGTACTGTTTTAAATTGCCCAACTCCACAGTTGATTTTGTATCAACCTCCCATCCTCTACAGATTAGACAACTGCAGTGAACACTGAACAGGGGGATGCACCAATGCAACCCTTCTGGATTTTCTGTAGTCTGCCCCCTCACTCAGCAGGATTGCAGCAATGTTCCCCAGTGGATGTGGGAGTTTCTTAGACCCCATCATCATTGTAGTAAGTACACTTCAACAGAGTAAAATGCTTTGGCCTCACTGCCATCCTCTAGGCCAAATGTTTTCACAACCATTTTGCATCCAATTTCCCCCAAGCATATTTCTCGGCATTCCCCACCATTTATATAGACTCACCACTATTCCAGCTAGTCACTCTGTCACCAGGAAACCCCGTACTTGCACCCAAAACACCAAGGCTCTGTAAAGCTGTTAGGGCCCTTTTGCACAAAAGGCCCAAGATGGTCTGTGTGGGAACCCATTGCCTTGCTACCTTCTGAGACATTGATGCAAATTATTTTCCACCCAGTAAATCATGAAGAAAAAAATAACAACAACCTTTACTAGAACTAGGACGATCAGCAAATTATAAACTTTTATCCCTGTAATTCATTTCAGCAGCAACGATAGTGCTCCACGAAGTCTTTCCAGTCATCTATTTACTATGGCTTTAATTCTTCCAAGGACTTCACAGAGCTGCTTCATGTGTAAACTGTACACAATTATTACCACGCTATACTAATCTACATTACAGAATAGGCAAAACCCCTGCAACTATTTTTCCTTTCACAGAAGTTCTCAGCAATCTTTTTTTTTTCCTGAAACAACCAAGTTCAGGGGTGGTAGACTTCTTCCCAAATTTATACTCAGCTGGCCAAATTCTGTTCTCTGATATGCACACAGTTGATATTAATAGAGAAGAGTTCCAATGGTCCACTCTAAAGGATGAACCCTGTGAAGGTCTGACCATCCTCCAACTCTGCTGGGAGTTTATATCTGGTCCTCACATGTTAGATTATGCAGGCACGTGTCAACATCTTGTAATGTTCAACTTTAAGTCTACACATTTCTGTTTAATTTTGGTATAATTAGTCACATGCAGACATGTACAAACACAGGGATTAACAGCTAAACAAAATCCTTCCTTCAAGCCTATTTTTATGCTTTATACATCATATCCTCTGTAAAGAGCATGAAGCTATAATGGCATATATTTCTGCATCCAGTCCATGTGTTTATGCATCTGCTACAACATGATGTGCTTGCATATCCCTATTCATGCACCTGTGTGGTGACTCAGTTGAGGAAAGTTATATTGGCTGGATTGGGGAGAACACAAGAGAATCACCCTTTTCATCAGGCTAAGGCTCCTTGATTTGGCTCACCACATGGGCACAGTTCAGAGGGCAGAGCAGGGTCAAGGTGGAGTGAGGAAGCTTGAACAGCAGTACTGCTGAAGGTGTTAATGGCTACTTCTCTGAAAAGGATTAATCTTTGTGCATCTACTGATGTAAACAATTCAAACACATACAGAGAATTACACTGATAGTATATTGAACTACTTTTATGATCCTGACCACAAAACCCAATCTCATGTGAGATTCTGCTCTTTCAGAAAGAACTGGACATACATTCAAGCGGAAGACCTCAATTTCAAACTTTTGGATAGGCACATACAGCTGAAACACCTTTGTATGACACTATTTGCCTTGCATTATTGGGGTAGGAGAGCTTGACAATATAAGTTTTATTCAAAAATTCCTTTTCTCATTGGATATTTCTTGCCTTAAAATAGCAGAACAGAGCAGTGAAGAGGGTTGTCTGCTTTCTCACAAACAGGACAGCATGCATTTCACCTACAGCAAGTAGAACTGCTATGTCCAGACACACAAAGGCATAGATTACTCAGGCTGGCAGTGTGAAACATTGAGCTTGGAAATGAACCTGGTAGCAGGCCAGGAGATAAGATCCAGAGTAGCTATTTCAATTCTAATACATGTGTCTGAATCAATGCTCAAACCAATAGACTCCCAATGGGCCTGCAGTCTTCCCTGACACTGTTTGTTGATATGTTGCTCAACATGTGTTGGTCCACACATGCACTGCTCTCAGGATGGGTTTCCAGGGAGCTTGTCCCACTTCTGTCCCACTTGTAAAAGTTTTTACACTTTTCAAGCTCTCCTCAGCTGATTAAAGAAGAGAAAAAAATCATCCAAGAAGATATAGATGATTTAACACATGTCTGTTGGGCCAAACTGCAGTTTTAATTCTGAGTTAGATATCTCCGCTCTGCAAAAGGAACTTGTGCTAAGAGATTTGCAGGGATGCCCTACATGGTCAGTGAACTTCCTTTTGTGGGGCATGACACAAACTTAACTGATTTTAATACAAAAGGAATTCATTGGTTTCCATAGGTTTGACTCAGCATGTCAGCATCAAGCCATCTTCTAAGAAAGACCAGAAGCATATGCAAACAGTGCTGTTCACCAAGGTCCCAGCAAATGCTGAACCACTCCCTTTATGCCCCACAGGAGGAATCTGCACTCCACTCACTTCTGACTTAAACATTTCTTTTGACCTGTTTTCATCATCCCCGGAATCTAGCAATTCCCTCCTATCACAAATTTATCTGGTATTTAAAAATGCCTTGGTTTTCAGATCTGTAGCAGACATCAGCAGACAATTCAAATGAGACACAGAAACCACAACAGTTTAAAATCAGCCTAACATGAAGAAGACAACATACTTGCCCACCATTATTAGCCACAGTGAGAGTTACTCAGCAAAGCAACTCATGTGACTGGCATTACCAAACTGTGAACACATTCCTTTTCCACCCTGCTGTAGACACAAAACCACTCTATGCCATTCTGTTTGAAAATTTCGTTATTTCTGTTCCATGACTGAGCTGGTGGGAATTGATCTCTGTGTTCTCCGAAGGTGATCCTCCACTGCTGCCTTCTTCCCCTCTGCATCGTCTTCCCCAGGTTTCCCTCAACTATCTCCCTGTCTTGCTAACAGTAGGGTAAATTTATAGTTTATGAAATTTTCAGGGAGACCTAAACAGACAAAACTAGTTAATCATTAGAACCCGATTTCTTGAATGTTAAAAGTCCTCATGTTGGATAGTAATGGTACGATTCTAACCATACTCAGGGGATAAACAGGACATACAAGCTTATTTCTCTTTGACTATTCAAGATCTGCGGAAATTCCTCATAGATCTCTGGTGGCCCTCAGAATAAGACTCATTCATTTGTCTTATTCCCAAGAGAGGCCAGGTAAAGCTTGAAAAACTTCAGCTCCCTCCTGCACCTATTTCTTTAGGCAGGATAAAAGAAGAAATGCCCCCGCACCTATTTCATTGATGGGGAAACTTAGACATAGGGAATAGACTGACCATGATCTTGATCTTGCCCAAGATTGATGTGTCAAAGATGATGCAACAAATCCATGGCAGAACTGGAACTGACCTTTCCTCTGGAGCTGTTGTCTACCTAGACCGGAGCTTAAATGAAAGCAAAACTCAACCACAAAACAATGATAAATGTTACTGGCAGCTGGAAAAGTAGAAAACAGACTCATGGGGACAAAAAATTGCACATGAGATAAATGCAAGCCTTCTTCCCAAGAAATCTAAAGAAAATCGAGCTGTATAAACTCAAAATATTCCTCACAAGTCGATGAGAAAAAGAAAACCAGCTATTTTTAGGTTTTTCAAATTAGATAATAGATGTTGTCAGCCAAAAGGGCCAAGTAGTAAGACACAGCAACCTTCCCTAGGTTCCTGAATCCTCCCTGTGTTGCCCATTTTTCCCCTCAGAAGTTGAGACTTCTGAAGTTGTGAGAAGCTTCTCTTCTTGATCCATGGAGCACTGATTGGATCCAAACTCTTTCCACTTCATCCTCTCTCTTACCCAGTGAAGTACATGCAGCACTCTGATCATTCTGTAGTCATCCAAAGTATTTGTCAAGGGGTGTATTTATATATGCATTGTTTGCGACAAAGGAATAAAGCTATGAAAGGTTATTAGAAAATTAAACACAGCTATAAACTAATTTCTGTAATCACTATTCATTAATATTTAATATATTTATATAAAGGATAAATCTCTTCAATTCTCTGGGCATCCTGCATTTAATAATGTGGAAAAAGCTTATCTCCTTCCTGTTGCTGAGACTAGATTTGTAATAACTAGTAATGTTAAATGTATTTTTAAAAAAATCAATAATAAATAAATACATAAACACTTCCCTCCAGAATGCTCCTGATGTTATTTACAAAATTAAAAAAAACAACAACAGAATGCCAAGGGACTCCATAACCGTTTCATTACTACCTTCCTAATTGTATGTGGTGGAACTGCATAATCAGTTTATTGAAATTGAAATCTTTGGAACTGATTCTCCCTGCAGACATTAACAATAAGCATCCTGTGCAATAACCCAGTACTTAATGTAATATAAACATTATATGCGCCAAGCTTTAAACATCCCTTGTCTTCGCCTGCTGGAATTGGACATTTTTAACACACTTGTGTTCTGCCACTGCATTGAATCAAATATCTAATTTACAGACTGCAAAATACAATATTCCCATATTACAATAAATAAAGGAAGATACATTCAGAAAACACACACACACACAATTGGTATGAGGATAAGCAAGGCTACATTTAATAAAGTGGAAATGAAGCAGCCTCTTCTAGGAAATCTGAATGGATTTTGATGCACAATATGAAAGAAATTGCTTCTGCTTCCCACTGTGTCCCTGCAAATAACAAGGCTGATACTACACAGTCCAGATTCAACTTACTTCTACTTAGCAAGGGGACTTTACTTGTCCCCTTGGAGTAGCTCCATTCATACAAGCAAAAGTATTTTTACTGAAGTGTAGACCCAGTTATCAATAGGATTGCTCTCAAAAGAAAGAAGTTCATATTTCAGTTTGTAGGATTTAACGTGGTAACAAGTAACGATGAGACTAAGGAACACTCATCTGCACATTCTCAAGTCAATTTTAAGTCAACACAAAGAATCCAAGCTCAAAAAAAAAAGTTAAAAGTTTGATCTTTCATTTTCAACAATAAAGAAAAACTGCAACTTTATTATTATTTTATTATCATTATTCTTGCAAGGGGTTTTGTCCTTTTAGAAGATAAGAAAAAGGTTTTTTCTGGGGGAGAAACTATGATTGATGGGTTATGATACCATTTTTTTCAGGTGTTTCAAACAACACAGTTATAACCATCTTTCCCAAACAAGAGTTCAATATTTCAATTGAAGAAGACTAGCTGGTGACACTAATATTACCAATAATTTAGAAAAACAAAAAAAATCCTAAAGTGACTTTTAATATTGTAAAAGGAGTGGAGAAAATAGTTTCTTCTTCTCTATAGCTCTGTCATCATGTGCCAACAATGGCATGTGAACCTTCTAAAATGTCAGTTTCAGTCACCTCATCTTCATAATTAAACTGACAAGGTAATTAAGATTAGGGCTATTAGATCTTGTGACTCTCCAGATCTTTTTGTAGCTTTCCCCTAGACTCAATACTGACGGTGTATTATAAAGTTGCATCACTGTTAGTGGTCGCAATCATGAAGAACTTACCTACACAAAGCAGATAAGCAGGCACTTCTGTTACTCCCCTGCTGGGGAACATGGGGTATAGCTCCACCCAAGACATGTTCACCCACAGGTGAACACATTTATACAATGTTTTAGGAAAGTCATTGCACAAAAAGCTTGCTTCTTAATTTGACCTTTGCAATGATTGACTTTTGACTGCTTCACTTTATCTATACTCTTATTCTATAGAAATCATTGTTTAACTATGCTGACTGTTTTAAATACAAAGATGGGAGAGTAATGATTAGCATACTGATCGTATTTCCTGGAAATCATTATCATATGTAAACGTCCTCCAGCCATGCGTAGTCATGCTGAGTGGGGGTCCTCTGGTGGTCATCAATAGTCTTCCTCATTGTGTCCATGAGTGAACCCCTTTCTTGTGCATGCTCATCTCATCTTCCTCTGATCTTTCATAACCACAACCAGTTTCTTCTCATACCTATTGTTTTAACTCAAGGTCCATAACCAGTACCCATAGTTTTCATTCAGAGTCCGTAAGAATTTTCCATAGTGATCAAGGCGCACACTGTCTTATCACTAAAAGCCTTAACACACTTTATATTCTCATAACTATGATATTTCCCTTAGAATCAAAATCATATCCTAAACTAAAATCAAAATAATCTATTATTTAATATGATATTTATAACATCACAACCAGCAAGGGACTTCACCACCAGAGCCAGCCAGCAGAACTATCAGCTCTGCTTCTGGACAGGGAACTCCAGCACTTAATAGCTTTATTTTATACTTTTTAAGAACATAAGAGTCTTGCAAATCTGTGCAAGTTACCAAACTGAACATTTATAGGCTGTTCCATGCTCGAAGAAAGCCTCACAACGGACTTGCTCCTACCACAGGTCTGGATATCGTATGACAAGCAAAGGACACGGCTAGTTAGTGTCCGAAGAACTGCAATGACAAAGCAAATTCAAGATACTGTTAAACTTAGAGAGCCCAATCCAATATCACTCAGTAGTTCCTTATGCTGGCATGAGCCGTGAGACACAGCACTGTCAGTCTGGTAGGAAACGTTCTCCCACAGACTTGATAAGGGTGTAAGTGACTGCGGAGGGCTTGAGACAATGCAACACCTCGCCCACAGTGATCACTTAAACCTCAGTCTGGTGAAGCACGTAAGCCTCCCAAGGACAGAAGGGCTTGGCAAAGCCAGCAGAAAGACACCTATTGATTTGACAAATGGACAAGGACCATTTGGCTAAAGTATTGGTTTATAATGAGATCTACCTGCTACCTTTAAATACTAGTGTGCTAAAAAGGCATTAGAAATGGAAAGAGAACTACAGAACCATACAGAGAACTACACTTCCTCCTCAGTGGGTCCACCGTCAGCTAAAACATGGAGCAGTGGGGAGGCACTGTACATCTGCACCAGCTAAAAGCCCACTCAAAACAAGCTAAGAAAGCAGTAAACCCAAATGGATGTGACAATCAAAATATCGCAAGCAAAACAACAACATCAATGCAAGCTTAATGCAAAAGGGTTGCAATTTATTTTCTTGCTCATACTGGCTTTTTTGAATAGGCCACAACCCATTGGAAGTAGGCTGGGTGCTTTTAAGAAGTTTTATTTTATTCAGTAAAAGTTTTATTTATTCAAGAAATTTTGGAAATAACCCAGTTTTTTTAAAACAGATGCGCATAAATATATACCCCCCTCGCTTCTTTTTGAGAAAAGCTATCCTCAGATCACCTCATACACAGAAATGTAAGCAGGCTGAGTCCTACACAAGTAGTAACACAATTTCTCTCCTTCCTTTCTTAGTATGAGTTTGTTTCAGCATCATTCTGAAGGATAAAGAATTATAGCAGAAATATTCCTCTAAAGCTCAGCCCCCTCTCTGTCTTATCTTTAAGCAAAATTTTGCATCTGCAGTTTACAGTAGTTATGAGTACCTGAGTTAAAGTACTCAAACTACATCAATACTTTGTTATTAAATACCTATTTACATTCTGTAAATCATTCACCTGAAGAACCTGCAGCATTTGCAGGGTAAAAGCAGATTCAAGATATTAGTTTAAGGGAGAATTGCAGTTTTATGACCTGGTTTTTTTTTCCCCTACCATCTGAGAATCAAGAAAAAGTTATGAGTTGCAATTTTTGCTTTGGTATGTCTAGCATTTTCCACCAAATCTCCTAAAATCTAATGCTAAAATATATCTGTAGCTGGGATTGGAAGAGAAAACATTTTCAGAATGGCACCACAAATCAATGCATTTTCAATATATGCATTCTGGAGGAATGAGATGCAGAGAAGGAGTATTTAGTATCAGGAAGATCACGTCTATCACTGGCATAAAGAGGTGAAATGCACACGGGTTAATCTCATCATGGCATGGAAAGCCTGTAAAGAAATTAAATCTCTATCAAAGAGCACTGCATTCTCCACTGAACTTCTGTCATTGAAAAATTAGCATTTAATATTACATGTGGCTTTCAGGAGAGCACCTGCAGTGTCTTTCTGCATGTAAACCAAACACTCTGCTAGCAAACATGGGCTCACCAAGCTGGGAGAAGGGGCAAGAAGGAGACAGCTAGCCCTGGATTAGGGGCATCATCAATTGTGTATTCAGCTGCAGACTGGAAATGCACAAACCTGAGACTGAGAAGGGAAGGTCTTTGACCTATTTGCTATGAAACCAACAGGCAATTGGCCCAGACTGTAAGATAACTCCTGTTGAGGCGTGCCAGCTTGTCATGGAGGCAGCCACAGGGGTAAGTCACCCTCAGAAGAGTATCTGATCGCCTGATGGGAGTAAATCAGATCAGTAACTGATATAGAAAGGCAAAAGCTCTCCTCTTCGGCTCCTTTTGTCCCTGGAGCACACTGAGGCAGACAGAAATACTTCCCAACTTGCCACAAATTCAGTGAAGGGGACTCCCAAGGGAAGCTTGAACTAGATTGGGTTTGGAGCTTGGCAGCAGAGCTGTTAAACAGAAACAGCAGCATGCTTTTATTTAAAGTGATGGCATGTTAAAAAATCCCTCTGCAAAGCTTATCTACCTATCAGATTTTTCCATATTTCTTTCTCTCCCACTTCCTCCCACATCCCAAAAAAAAAAAAAACCAAAATACCTCTGAAAAGTATCTTTGAGGGTAGAAGGCAAATCTGAGATTCTAGCAGACTCCAAAAGCTCATAAAACTGGTAAGAGTTCAGTGACTACTTCTTTGGACTGCAATAGGGTAACTTTCTAATTCAGTTTGGCCAAGGCACATGCTCGCACAGAACCAACTCTTTAGGGATGGATTTGTACCTGAAAATTTTAACTACGTGGAAAAGTAGGTTGTTGTTAAAGTATTCGTAAGGCTCTAAGAAGATTTCAAGTGAGAATATGAAATGAAACAGGTCCTTCTCACTACTCTCATTTCCAATAAGACCAGTGACAGAAACTACAGCAGATGCTAATAGGAACTGTATTAAGTGCATATCTTATAAACTCAGGAACACACTTTACTTCAGAAGCACCTTCTTGACACAAATATAGTCAGGAGATGACAGGGAAAACTATGCCTTTTTAAAACTGTAAAGCAAAGCTGGTTAATAAAAATGTTTTCCTCAGGAAGACAGTGTTCTAAATTTCTTTAGTATGGTACACTCTGTATTTCCTTTGTAGCTGCTCAGTCCTCCTTTCTATCCTTCTTAGTCAGCATGCCCAAATTGTCATAGAGTGGCAGCACTTCAACAGGAAAGGCCACTAAAGCTGCTTACTTCTATCGTCATGATGTGCAATTATGTGACTTGTTTTTCTTACTTTCCTTCTCTCTTACAAAAAAAACACAGAGGACGAACGAGCAAACTCTGAACAGGACTTGATACCTGGGAAGACTCCATTTTCCCAAGGAACCTATTCCTTTTATTACTTCCACGACTGTATTCAATAAGATACCTTACCAGAGGACTCTCTCACATCCCTGAGATGCAGAGACAGACAGTAAGCTCTGGAGGGGAAGGCACAAAACTTGGCAGAGACAGAGGACACAAGGCTGCCTCTGCTGTGAGGCGGCATAGGGCCTGCGGGGATGCTGCAGGGAGCCACCCGCAAGCAGTAGCACTTAACTCTGATCTGCAGAGCAGACACTAGATGCAGAAAGATACTTAGGCAGAGTCTGACACAACACTTAGCTCGGGCCTCTGGCTGCCACAACGATACAAATACTACAAAGCAAAAAAATGCGACAGTGTGAAAGGGACACTCACAGACCAAAATAACAGGCAGCAGCTTTTCCGCACATACATCTTAAAATTGCTTAAATTGTCCAGTACATACTTGACATCAGACCTGTGAGGCAGGCAAGCATGAAGTATCTCTCTGGTCACAGTAACAGGAAGGGAAAGCAAGAAAAGAAAGTCAGGAGTGTTTTGTCCAACTTATGATTCAGGATTTCTTGACTACCAGTCCCCACACTCCAATCACTAATCCTTGTATCCAACAGCTAAGGAAGCTCTATGCATGTAACACTAATCTTACCTTGATGCTGGAAGAAAAACAGATCAATACAGAATTCATATCCTGATGTATGACCAAAGTATCGACGCCATTTTTCTCACATGTATCAATACCCTGCTATTTCTGTTTTGTTTGCTTTTATGTGTATGCAAAATACATGCGGTGTTTCTAGCTGTTGTATACTCTGCTCTTTTCTATTCTATAAGAACAAATAAAATTAAGAAAAGGCTTTAGTAAAACACCTGCTCATCAGTATCATGGCTGCTTCAGTATCATAGGGTTCAGTCCTCTCAGGTACGGAGCCATACTGTGGTTTATGAAAGTTGGGAACATTTTGACACATCTTGAAATTAATCAGTGCCTAGTAGGAACAACACCCAAAATTATTTACCTTTCATTTCCATGATCTAATTTAATATACCCATGAAGTTTTTATTTTTCAAAAATGCTGTAACTTCTGGAGATAGTTCTGTCTTTTCATTCTGTATTGGTACAGCACCTACTGCCATGAAAAATTCATTCTGCAGAGAAGGATTACAAACAGCTAGTACAACAGTCCACCTTACAGAAGTTGACCAAAAGGCGCGGGCTAAAAATATGTTGCCATCTTCTTATGAAAGTTTCATTCTTTTATATCATTTAATTGCCATTGCTCTATACACTAATTAAAATACTTTTTTTTATAAGACATCAAAATTTTGCAAATTTAATTTCCCCTGCTTGATGATTAACATAGGATTAACTTGACCTTTAGAACCAGGCAGAAAAATTCTGATTCTGTCCTAATTTATTTTTATTGGAAAAGCTACTTAACTGATTTGCAGCAAAACTCCATTTTCAGAAGAGGAAGGACACACTCAGCATATAGCAGAACACTTGTTTCTAAGATCCAGAATGACATTGCAGACTGAAAGCAGAACCTGAGGTGGTAAGCAATGGACCAGGCTTCCTAGGAACAGCGAGTGCCCCAGTGGTTTCTGCACTTGCCTGAGTCTCAGAGCATGAAGATCTGATACAGGACACAAAATTGAGTCATTTACCAAGCTAATGCCCCACAACACCACACTCCTGCATACTTAAAGATGCATATTCCTCTCCCTCTTCTTTTACTGAAATAGCTGTATTTCTCTTCAATAATGGGAAGAAAGATGGGCACAAACCCTTGGTGTCTTAGTGAAGTGGGACTTGTGTCTGGGTCAGCCTTCAGCCCTCCCAGAGCCCATCACCAATGCATACAGAATTACCCCATGAGTGCTTTGCCATCCTGAACACAGCATCAGCACACAACTTGTGCAGCGCAGACCTCAGAAATCCAGGCCCAGGTAGCAGCTACAGAGGAAAGAAGCTGCTTGCAATAGATCTGATTTCATGTTAGACTAGACATGGTTCACATGCATGCAAAACAAGGAGGACCAGGATCACCCTCCTGTATTCCTTCTATTAAAAATACATTAGCACCCAAGTCAACCATAAATTTGCATTTTATTGTGAAAATTAACTTGTTAATTTTACTAAGAATTGCAAGAATTTGAGAAGTGTGGAAGCTTTCAGCATTGGTAATACTGTCAAATATTTACATGCTAGTCCTCCAAAAACTCAGATCATGCATAAAAACAAATAAATATGACTAGGTATATATAGATATATTTAAGAAATATTAATTTTTCATTAAGAAATGTCTTTCATAATCAGTTACCTATTCCTATTAAGTGTTTATTTCAATAGGCACCTTTCCCATACCTTGAGTGGAAGGGAACCAAATTTTTTCTACGCTGCCTGCCGATCTCTGCAGAGACAACTGCAGAGGGTCCCTGCCTGGATGACTGACCACATGGAATGCTGGAGGTCCTCATGGGCTGATCCCTGTTCTTAAAACTGGACCTAAGTGCCTTGCTGGGTCACAGCCACAGGACACTGTATTGTACAGGGCTGTGAACATCTTTCTGGAAGAACAGAATACTGTGTTTAACCATTTGGTTAAACCTTGCAACTTTAGCAACAGTTCCTCTGTATGTCAGCAACATTAATAACCTGATGCTGGAGCTACCGGTTGCCTTCCCCTTCGGAGGGTTTTCAATCAAAAGGGAAGAATAATAGCACTAATATTAATCACTGGGCAGACTGGCTCCTGGCCATACACCAAAATATTTCTATGCAGGACATGAATTCTCTCTTTAATGTCATGGAGTGCAGACAGAGTTGCTGCCACTCCTACGTGAAGTGTCATGTGTCCCATGGATACATCCTACAATACACAACACCTACCAACAGACATTTCTCAAAGTTTGCTTCCACTGATCTTTCCTTGTGTATTACAGTCATCATGATCCGTATTTTTCCACTCTTCTGATCAGCTTTCGAATGTTTATAGACATGCTGTAAAACAATATGCAGTCCTTCTTGGCTTTTTAGAAAACAATGCAATACAAATAGTATAGAACTACAAAATCTAGGTGAATGCTTTATAAACACAAGGCACAACATACATCTGTCATTCAGATCTTGCCATATCGCATACAAACATTTCATTAATGCATGTGTCATGAATTTTTTTTTTAACATTCAATCCACTGATTAGCTGATGGATTCAAAGGATAATTATTTGATTCCAGTCTCTCTGCCACAGCACCACATTTTCCTTTGTCACTCTCCAAAACCATGAAACTTCTATCAAAAGTTAAATTGGCTCAGGATACAGCAACAGAGTATCTTGATCTAATGGTTTGTTTAAGGTGAAAACCTTTCACAACACTCTTAGAGAAAAGATTAAGAATATTAGCCTAAAAAGAAGTCTTGGCTTCCCAAAGTAACATATTTTCTACAGTAGAAAGCCTCCACTGAAAACACGTCAATGTCATTACAATTTTATGTAGAGAAAAGATAGTTTAAGATTTTTTTATTCCAGAAGATTTTATGGATCCCTCTGAGCCTTGTTCAGTTCACCATCCCTATTCAGTTCAGCTCAATCCAACTACGCCTGAGAATAAAAAAAAACCCTGCAGAAAAATGAACACTGAGTAGCTACCAGCTCTGCCTCTGCAGGCACGCTTGCCTGTGCTATCTTTTATCCTGGAACTGATGCAGTGGATAGAGACACTGCGGGATGTTAAGGGGGCAGCACCCCCATTAAGTAATGCTTCCACCTCAAATGATGTAGGCAGCAGGAAATCCTCCCTACCCTTCCCACTCCGAACCTGCGGCGCCATGAATTAGGGAGAGGGGTTCTGTGCCCATCAGTGGAATTACATCAGTAGGTTTATGGACACATGGAAATATTCAGGAAATCGAGAACCCGTGGTATTCACGGCAAGAGAAGTGTGGCACACAGATAATTAAAAGTTCACCTGTCCTATTGGCCCATCCATATTTCACCATGTCAACAGACCTAAAGATCCATTGGAGGAGGAACAACACGAGTGAGAAATATAGCTGAGGCCATTAAGCACAGAATTTCTGAAACAGTCTCGGCAGATCGTCATGGCTTTATCTTGTACACTCTGTCATGCCAAGTTTCTCAGGCTTTCACTTGAAGGATTAAGACTTCCTCCTCAGACATGTCAGGCCAGGCTCCCATGAATTCCAATTGCCATGCTAGGGACTGCATGGGACTTGGGATAATTTATTATGAAGCTGGCTTCACAGTTCTTTGATAATTTATTACAGATCTCTCAACCCCGTTTAAAGAGCTGTCCTTGATCAGCCAATTGTCTAAGTTAAGGGGAAAAAAATTCAATCCTAGGCTGCATAAGTAAGCTGTAATAAGAACTAAACACTTCATGGACACAAAGAGATAAAGACAGCACAGAAACCTCAGTCAGCTGGCTGCAGTGTTTAAAATGTCTCCAATGATCACAATACATCACTGGAAGTCTATTGAGAATATTTAGTTTTAATGCTCTGTTACAACATTACACAATAACGAAAGTGATGAAATAATGTTAATGTGAAGGTTACATGTAGTTATTTAACTACCTCCTCATTTAAAATTAAGGACCATTATTCTAGTGAACAGGGATAAATTCAGGGCAGAGTTTGCCATTGCTCCTGAGTCCTATCAAGTCTAGAGGAAGTTAATTGATGCAAATTTTGAGCAGCTGATAGACAGAACTGCTATTTTCCAATGATTAAAAAGTTCAAAGGGAAACACTGCAAACATAGGCTTGCCATTCGAAGGACTAGAATTTGTTAAAAATCTCTGGTGCTTTGGAACTTAGAAGCTAAAAGTAACTGAAGTCCTTAACCTTTTTCTTCTAAAAGGTAAAGGTGCATCAGTAAAGATGAAGAGCTTTTTAAATTTTTTAATCCATTTTATTTACAATGAGTCATGAAATCAGATGAGCGTTTCTGAGTTTTCTCTAAAAATGCAGCATAAAAATGTTGCTCAGATATATCCGTGTAGCCTACCCACCTTAAATTGAGTTGTCTTTTAATTTCTTTTGGTGATAAAATGCCATTACAGGTAAGGCCTCTTACTGAAAAATAAAAAAAAAATAATGCAACCTTATCAAGTGCATTGAATTCCTTCCTGCCAGTGAAAAGCAGAATCCAAAACTACAGACTCTATTCAGATGTGGATCCAGTCTGAAACATTGGAGACTGATTTCGCGTCATTGATTCTTTCTTCAGATTTTGCAAGTGCTGTAAGCATCCAAACCACCCAAGCACAACTGCTTAAGAACTTTTATGAAAAGTTACTCCAACCACAGCACGGAAAGATGAGAAAAAGAAAGCCTTTGCATACACACTCCTTTTCTGTTGCCTTCACACTGCAGCATGATGTTTGGTATTCACACACTGTTTACATTCTCCATCAGGGCATTTCACGAAACCATCACCAAGTTGTAGGACTTCGGATCACTTTACAAAAAGAGAAGGGGTACTGCTGAAATAGGAGGGGTGAAGATGGCGTTTGTATGAATGAAGGCTACATCACATTGCTGTCTTCTTGGTGAGGCGATCTTTCCTGATAGAGTTCAAAGGCCTGGCCACAGTTACTTCTTTGAAGATGCAGGAACTGTGTCCTATTCTTTTCCCAAGCCATTACCTCTTCTGTTGTGCAGTTATGTCTCCTCCTGACATCCCATCTGTCAGTAGGGTTCTTTAAACTCGGGAATGAGCTTTTAGTGTTCACACTAAGCCTTCAGATGTATGAGTCTACTGGGAATTGTCATGATGGACAATTAGCTTTCTACTTCAGCATAGTCAGCATACGATAATATTTTCCAAGCATTTCACATTTCCAGTTCAGAGGCGTATACCACCGATGAACTGGTGTTTCATGACAAGGATGTGCAGAAGGTGGAACAGCACCAACACTGTGTCCCACAGAGCTTCAGACTGTGAGAACGCAATTACTTTGTGCAGGTATCTTTGCTCCTTTTCCTACTGGGGGAATGTCTTTCCACTAATAATCTTGGAAAAACTCGTATTCCACTCAGAAGAAAGCTGTCTGCTGCTATAATGCTGCCAGAAGTAAGCAGCGTAAGTCTTTTCTGACTCTCTCCCCCCCTGTGACTAGGTTGCTGTGTACATTAAAGTTTTTTCTCCCTCCCTCCCTACACCTTCACAAGGCTTGTGAATTAAAGGAAGGAGCCGTGGAGGTGTGATAACTTGCCTCAGAGTCCCTAGGCTGCATACAGCACAGCAAATCTTGCCATTGCAGGTGCCACAGGCAACAACAATCCACCAGTAATATCTACACCGAACTTGGGTGGAAAGCTTTTATTATACAACTGTAACATCGGGAAAAAAAGTAAACAAAAAACTCACCAACACAGCTCCTTCTTGTTCTCCCCCAAAACTGAGGTGTGCAGCAGCCTTTTGCTGCTCATAACTCTGGGGTGCTCCAGCTGCCCAGGAGCACCACGTGCCAAGTCGGCATAAGTGGAAGCACAGCCTGCCAGTGCCATCACCAGCCACGCCAGTGCTCAGCAGCCAGCAGATAAACAAAGAAGCAACACCCGCTATCAAAATGTCAAATATCTATAACCTCTAACACAACATAAAGATTACAGCAAACAAAATAGACGTCTAAGAGACAAAGAGCTGTAGGAGCAGAGGAGTGATTGTGAGCACGGAGCAGGTGAGAATGCTTTCCCTGACACTGCGAATGGTGCAGAAATGCCAGGCTGACATGTTGTGACTATGAGTTACCAGTAAGACACGTTTTTACAAACCCAGGCTCCTTCCTCTTACGGTACTTCAGAGAACATTATCAGGTTTGCAATCAGACTAAAAGCAAAGCATGACTCCTAGGTCAGACCAGAGAACTCAGCAGCATTAAGAACAAGTCTCCCCTGCAAATATTCTGGAGCAATTTGCTCAGATATTTCAGGTGCTCATTAGACATTTGGTTCCAGCATGCATGGCAATTATTCCAACTAGCTGAAGATTTCATAATGTAAAATCTTTTGGATTCTGACACACCAACAAAAGGCCAACAGTTAAACTACAGATGCAAAGCTGGAGCTCAATAAAAATGATTCCTGAAATGCAGACTATTTTCAAGTGAAATTAGCAGAGAACCTCTTAATTGCTGTCCTTATCAGTATTTTTACCCTCTGAACTGTAGCCACTACATGACAACAGGAGCCAGACATTTTTAGCACCAGAAGGCACGGGCCTAATTCTGCTTTCGTGATACATGCCCCGTTTCAGCGTCAGTTAACGCCCTGTACTCCACTGGTTGGCTTTGTGTGCTGACACAACCACCTGCAGCCGATCCAGATGTCCATGTCCTTATGCTAAGCAGCCTCCTTCTCTCTGCTCCCAACCTGGGGAAGATTCACAGTACTTGGGAGTAACTTTGATAAGCAATGCCCCATACAGGTAAGGGGAAAAAGACCCGACAGCCTGAATCAAGAGAGAATTTGCACAGCGAAATGGTGGGGGGGAGGGGGGGGAGGGGGTGTGCTGCTACACGCTCCCAGCTTTCTGACAACGAAGAGGTTAAAGTTCTGCGAGTGTTTTCTAGAGTGAGGAGTATTGTCAGAAAAAATAAAAAAAATTATTTTAGAAGCAGATGGAGCGAATAATTTCCCAACCTTTGCTACATAAACACAGAGTCTAAAGGCTTCGGGCGACTTTTACCCTGGACTCTGTTTTTGTCAGATCAATGACAAGTCACGTTAACAGCGGTGTTTAATTCTATCAATATGTGACCAATTGTGTTAGATTGTTTGGCCATTGATTTCACTTAGTGCTACAGTTGAGCTCTGAAAGGAACTGCTTTCCCCTGCATTACCACACACAGTGACAAATGCCCAGTGCTGACTTTCGGTGCCGCACGCACAGAAGCTCTACTTTAAAAAAAAAAAAAGAAAGAAAAAAAGCCAGCCTGCTAACATGCTGGGGGAATACAGCGTGATAGTCATATTTGTGTTAATCTTTATTTATTTCCTGAATCGCCAGGCCACCCCATACAATCCTATTTAGGTTTCAAAGAGGACGTTCACAGAAACAGCTGAGCAGACAATAAGACAGATGGCAATTTGGCCGCATGAAAATGATAAGGCAGAGCCGGGAAGCTGTGTGGCAGAGGGAAACAAACCCGAAAAGGCCAATTCCTTTCATATTTGCTGAGAATCGGCTGCATCCTGAAGCACACCCCTCAGTTTCTAGCACCACTTGCTAAGGCAAGCTCACCCTGTGCACTAGAGTTTTAATCAGCAATGATTTAACTATGGTGGTCTTTACTGTTCCATACTGGACATGAACACCCCCTCCCCCCTGCACCAAACTCCTAAAAGGGATTTATTTATATAGGGCTCATATGCCTGCTACCATAGAGCTCTGAAGAAGACATTCAAGGTTTGGCTACCTTTCATCCTGTACAATGAATAAGATTTTGTTTTGTTTTACAAATCCTTATTAAACAGAGTTTATTTAAAAAAAAAAAAAAGCAAAATCACTGAAAATCATGTAAATAGCATATTTTAAAGCAGTATTTTTCCTCCTGTGATTTTCTGAATCTACATAGATTTCAAATGACACACAATAGCCTAGACATTCATAGGTTCTGACGAGCAATAGCGTAAATCACTACACACAAGGCAAATTTTAACTTAAGCTACTTTTGATAAACCCCTATTATTTAAAGCAGATGACATAACAGAAAGATAATATTCCACATGATTAGGGTTTACGCTTCTTATAGAAATATTGTGATTTTTGAGAAAAATAATGGTGCCTCCAAGTACCAATCTTCTAATTTCACAGCTACCTACCCAAATCTATTCCCATACCTGTAAGAGGGAGCTGTGCTACAGAAAGCCCAGCTTTTCATAGGACCACAGACTGACAATGTCTAATTAGTCCCATCTGCGTCACTCTCCCCAGTCGTTTTAGAGAATAATAAAACTGCCTTGATCTCTTAAATCCTAATGCATACATTTTTATTTAACCATCTTCTGATAGTTCTTCTTCATATAGAGATTAAACTTTTGCAGCTTCTACGTGCTGATTCATCATTTCTAGAAGCCTTCCTTAGGGCAGAAGTTGATTGGACATGCCAAAGCTCCATGGGGAGCTTGCAGGACTTTGCACAGGGAGGTCTGCCAGGCAGTATCCTGGGCTGAGGACAGTTTCCCCTGGCGAGGCAAGCAGCAGCTACCTAACTTCACTGCTAATGCCGTCTGGATGGTGTTAATGCATGCCACCAGCTCCTGGCATGCTGGAAACTGAAAGTACATGATATGTGAATCTACTAATTGTACTCCCAATTTACAGCTTTGCAGTCTTATTGCAGGGCTGCCACCAAGACCATCAAAGCAGATGTTCCCAGTTAGGCTGGAAGTCTTCAGGAGATAACAAATTGCAGTTTCTATGGAAATACTAAGTGAGCAATTATTTTATTTTTCAAATCATTTAGACACTGTTTTCTGGCATTTCTCCCCAGAAACTTAAATATATTTTAATGTTCTTTATTAGACTTTTCTGTGGATCTAAAAAATGTTGCTACATAGCAAAAACCAAACCAAAGCAAACCCCAGATAAGACTTGCAATAATATGAGTCTTATTTAACTCTAGTTCTTTCCTCTTGCTCTACCCAAAACCATGCTTCAGAAGATTTCTGTGGCATTTACTGGACAACTTGAAGCAGTAATAATTGCCTGGACAACAGTAATACTGGACAAGAAAAACAAACATGGAGATTCTCTGGGCCCCTCATCCATGGCCTTTATGTAGGCTCAATCAATACCTGATTTATTGAGTCAGAAAAAAATTACAGGAATCAACTAAGATAATGAAATACAATTAATTTTACCTTGTTTTCCTAAAGGAAGAGGCCTTGTTTATTCTCTTTTGCTGAATTCTCAAGCAGGGATCTGCCAAAGATGCCTCATTGAAGGCAGTTAAGTATACCGCCTGTCAGCAAGGAAAGCTTTTGCATGGGACCTGTCATTTGAAGAGTCTTGTATTTTGGCAATTAAGTTATTCTGGTTCACTTTTGAAAGGAACCTTCTATGTCCATTACAAAATACTTGCTGATTCACCTGTGGTAACTTTAATCCTTAATTATTTAGGTATATAATATTTACACAAAAAACCCTCAACCCCCACAACATGTACTGCTAACTGATTTAAAAGTGAAGAACACACTAAAATATTAAAAAAAAAAATTCCAGCCCAAGAAACCCTGATGAAAGCAACAAATAACTATTTGGTGCAATCCTGCTCTGAATAAGATAGATGCCAAACACTCTAAAAGCTTAAGTTGAAGAAAGAGTGGATTTATAAACTACAGAAAGTCTCACAGGGAGGTTTTTCACTTATCTCAGAAGACTGGGATCAACCCCAAAGCATGCATGCATTTGAAACACAGTGCAGATGCCTTAATTGAAAAAAAATATACAAATATATACATTCCCAAAAGGACTCAACTCTGCTCTCTCATTGACCTGCATGCCATTATTAAAGGTGGGGAAAACAGCTCTCCAACCTGACCTGTTCCACTCCACTCTCCAACCCGCTCCACTGAGCTGGCAGGGAAAATTTCCATTGATTTTAACCTTGTCTAACAAGTTTCCAATCTAACAGTGTTCGTTTCTAAACCTAAAAGGGAAGGAAAGTGCACTTATTCACATCCGTTGCATCACAGCCGCGAGAGAGATACAGCGGAGAGTTTAATTTGAGTGTATTTCCCATCTTCTCCCTCCTCCTGAGCCATGCTCTGTTTAAGGAGGCTGGAGGACAGCACCCACAGGCCACTCTTAATTAAGATGGTCAGTAGGTGTGCGTGTATTGAAACAGCGCAGTCAGTGGGCTGTTGTGTGCAGCTTCCTAAAGCCTTTAGCCCTTGTGCGCCTTTACAGCACTCAGCTTATCAATTTACTTGCAAATGGCTCCCTGAAGTATTAACCCAGGTTAATTATTCGTCAAATATGATTATGCAGTGGTAATGTAAAAAATCGGAAATGCGGGATGGAATTTTTCACTCCAGCGGTTTGGCAATTGTGGCAGCTGGTGGAGAAGCTGGAGTAATTACCAGCCCATTCCAGCCGGTGGATCAGCACTCTGGTTCAGGGCGGGTGGGGGAAAGAAAAAGCAATAAAGAACCAGAGGAGCGGGAATATGAGCTGTGCCAATCGACGTGGGGAAAATTTCACAGCTGCTGGTGGTGATAAATGAGAGACGGTGGCCCTACTTCTAATCAATACATGTAAATGCTACTCATTACAGCTTTTATACACACTTCTCAATTAGCCTTTCCTCCCACTGGTAACAAGGAATGTCATGCTTTCTGGACTGTGAAAGTGGTTCAGCAGTAAGTTCACCTGCATTGGTGAGACGCGCAAACAACGCTTGCAGCTCAGCCCGGCAGCAGGTGGTAGTAGTGGAAGTCTAAATTCCTTCTGTAATGTGAACTAAATGAAATTCCAAGTGTTGTCATTTAATTAAATGTTTTTTTTTAAAAAAAATTCCTCTTTCTTGCAGCTAGAATAACACTGTCCCAGACACACTCTTGTGCCTCCTTCAGATGGGAGGGACGGGGAGGAAGAAACTAGGTAGATAAACATTTAGGGCGGTGAGACCAAGTAAGTTTGCCCTGTGAGAAACTAACACGCAAAAAGAGACTAAAATTAGTCCTGCACTCAAATAGAAAACTTTTCTTTTGCAAACTTAAAAGTTTCCTTGTTTAATTTACTCTTCAACAATAAGGTTGTTTGCCCCCATTCTCACCCTGCTGCAGGTCCTGGTGCAGGCTAAGGAGGATCACTAAGCTCACCTTGTATCTGTATTGCCTGTTGCTTGACACATGCCAGCAGAGAACTGAACAATAAATGCAAATACATCACTATGCCCCATCCCAGGATACATCTTTCATCACAAGGCTTACATGTTTCATGAGTCACAAAGTCTGCTTGGTTCTTTATTAACCCTCGAAGCTACAACCGCTTTAACAAAAAGGAATCACCACAACTGCTAATTTTTCCACAGGGTTGTGAGAGTCAAGTGAATACAGGAGATGAGTTTTCTCTTTTCCCTCCACCCCATCACCATCAAAAAACAAAACAAAACAATAATCTCAACTTTTTCTGATTTTAGAGAAATGTGAATATGAGAACCACAGAGCCTCAAAACTCAAGCAGCAAGATACTAATACTTTACTATAAGAATCTAATAACCTATGACTTTTACATTCATGATTTTAGGAATTGATGTTCACAAAGTTATTCTGCTGTTAATACATCCTGCTCATGTGAGCCAATACAGAGTACTTGTTCTTGGGAACATTTTCTTAAGGGTACATAGCCACTATGTATTTCTGAAAACGTGGCCATGCATGTTGTCCTTCAATTTAAAGAGTAAACTACCCCAATTTCACCACCTGATGATGATAGATGAATCAGTCCTTAACTGGATTCTTCATGCACATCCAAAAGCAGCATCTGACCCTGCAGTTTAACTCACACATGTAACCTTTCCACTTGAAAAACTACCATTGCATTTTGGGAGAGGAATATGCAAAAAAGGCCACAGGACAGGATCTTCGATAGTTTCTTAGCAGTTACCTAATTTTTCCACCTTACAGAGAAAACAGGGGTGAAAAAAAATTTTTCACTAAGTATTATTAATCCATAATTTTGAGACAGCTCCTTTGTAGACTACTTGGTATCACAGACAACATAACTTACTGTTTTGAGCTTCAGTACTCAGACTGCTCACACATTCAGCCAGAGATGCAAGACATGGGGCTGGTGCTTCCCTTGCCTTACTCTAGAGTACAGCACATTGGAGAAACACCATGCAGTTGTGTAAAACCAAACTCTTCCAACCAGAGAAAAAGTATGATTTGAGGAATATCACCAGGCACAGTGCCAGTCTCCTACTACTAGAGATTGAACCATATCACAGTCCCAATGGATTATATGTGATACTAACTGTATGTAAAAAGTCTGTCTGCTTACAGATGTAATTCCAACTTCTTTAATCATACCTCACTTAACTGGCTTATTTAACATGTCCACCTGAAGGACACTTCCTCAAAGTCCACAGTCCTGCCAAGCCATCAGTGCGTGTCAGGTTGCTAGAGAAGGTGCTGAGTTCCATAAATTAGCTAATGCCGAGCTGCTCTCCTACTCCTTTTGTCTGTGTTCTCAGAGAGATCTTTATGTTTAGTACAACCATTTTTGTAAGCCATATTGATTATTTGGGGCAAAACTTAATCCAAGTCTATGTACTTGCACTAGCAGCTTGCCACCATTAGGAACAGAAGCTTTTACAAAGACAAGAGTCCTTCAAAATATTTGGATTAACAAGGATTCACCACACCTCCTCTCCATTGGATACACCACTATTTATTTGTTAGTTTTCCATTGTAACACAACATATTTCTGATACACATATTTAGTGCAATATGATATATGCACTTGATGAAATTATTTTAAAACCTCACTGTTATTAATACTCCAGTTGATGTACAGCTAAAAACTGTCTTTTCGGTGTGTATTGTGTGAACATATTTATAATTACACATAATCTTATTTGTTTCCTTAAGCATATTACCATGGACCTATATCTATTTTTGTTTCAGAAACTCAGCTGTGCTTCCATTATTTATTAAATGTGTATGTATGTATTCTTTTTACATGTTGACATGTTTCATACTGATAGAAAAATGATGCAGAAGAGGTGTCAAAGGAACACTGCAGGTAGAAACAACAGGGTATGAGCTATAGCACAGTGCTTTACATGCTTTATGTATTTTTAAATGTAGTTTTACTTGTGAAAATGAATCGCTGATATTTATAATATATCTGCTCTTTTTATTGGACACTGAAATTACACTTTCCATCCTGACTAGGTGACTCCCCAGACTTCAGTACTTCCTCAGCAATCCCATTCTGTACTGCCCTAAAATCATGAGATTCAGGCTTGTGTCTGTGCCTGCCACAAGTACTATAGGATATTAAGGCACATCACTACTACTTCTTGCCACCTTGCTGCTAAATTGTCAGTGGCATTTTTTCAACTCATCTATTTGCAATTCTCATCTTCTGCCTTAAAAAGAGGGGGAAAAGGAATTAAAAGGAAAATCTTCAAAAATTAAAGTTTCTTCCTTAAAATAATTGTGCCATGTCTTACACCTTTTCAGTAACTTATGCATGTAGACTGCAAACTCTAAATGTAAGTACATCACAGTTTCTCATTATGTTAACCATATCTGATACTCTTTGTTTCATGCACAAACTTCTCATGGCAATTAGACTCCAGTATCCCAAACATTCAGAAACAAAACTGGGGAAAGAACCTAAATAACTACACGAAACTTGTTTGCTCTCACTCAGCAAGACATACCCCAAGTTTCACCTTTCCCACGTCTTGCATCTTTCAGAATCAGGACTTTATACCTAACAATGACCTGTTTCCCATCGGACTTTCCCCACTTCTCATTCTGTGACTGTCTATGCCACATTCAGCAAATGCCTACAGAATATTTTATACTCTCAGTTCTGAGACCACCTCTTCATTATAAACATTTTATGTTTAATACCTTCACATGTTTAATACCTTCACGTTTAATATCTTTAGTTTTGTTGAGCTGCAAAAGTGCTGATAAAAACCTGCACCATAGAAAATGACTTAACAAGTCAACCTTAAATGCATACTTTTGTTCCAGACTTTGAACCTACTCTTACACACTCAGATCAAGGATGCTTATATGGAAGCACCACAGATACATTCCCACAAACTCATCACAGGACAAATATCAACATTGTCTCTGATTTGGGACACCCTTCAATGGTTCATCAGTTCTGCTAGGGTTACTAGACCACAGCTGGACAGTTCTTGCCACTCTCAAAGGGATGAAGGATGAGGACCATCAGGATGCTCTGGAGCTATTCTACTGTTCTATTCAACAGCAAATGCATGTTCTGGAGATAGAAAATCCAGGTTTTTCTTTCATTTCTTTCAGTGGATATGTTTCTCCGACAAAAAATATTTTTAAAAATAACCAAAAGAAAGTTGCTTTCAGGACTGCTAACCCATCCAATACAATTTTCCCCATAAACACATATGCTAGAAAAATAAACATTCCTATATAAGTTAAAGCAATTTTGATTTTTAAGATACGAGAGCTGGCAACAACTTCCTAGTGCTTACAAAAATACATAAACATGAACCCAACCTAGACAACAAAAGTTATTCTAGTTTTGTTGCCCATGCTTAACAGACAGAACTATGTCCTGTTATTCCACATGCCTTAACGAATTTAAGGTCTTTACCTTAATATTCCATTTCTTTTCTTGATTTGTTTCCTTTTTTCTCTTCCCCTGTCAACTATCCTGACATTTCCTAAATTTCCTGGAAAGTTTTCTTTGTTATGTGCTCCCTTACACCAAGCAAATAAATCCCTGAGTTTTTTCAAGTTATTCTGAAGCATGGACATGAATTGTTCTGCCCCAAGATAAGTCTAAATATACTATCTGTTTTCCCCAGGTATCTAAGACACTGCATTTATTATGCCTGCAACTATGTTATAAAATAACTCATCCAAAGGCTGAATTGTAGCTCGCGCAAACACAGATCACGGGAATATGGCATACGCGAAGACATGGTGCATGTTGCCTTTTGCAGAAGCTGTTAATGAGCTGTACTGAAATGGTAGCTGTCACTTTGCATTGGATCAGAGCAATCTGTACAATGTACGGAAATTAAAAGCTCCCAGTGGCAATGGATACTGTTTCAGTCATTAGCTGCTAGGGAGTGACAGAGACCATTCAGAGGACCAGCCCCCTGTGAGGTTCTTTGGTCCTCAGGGGATTCACTGCTAATGCTGTTTTATGCCCCACTTCTTTGTGATGCAGAGTGAGCACAAATGAATTGCTATTTAATTTATTTATTTAGGTGCAGCTAACATTGCAGGGGAAACAAAAAAACCCCACAACACTGAGGGGGAAAAAACCCCACAAAGCACAGATGCATTAATCTAACAATCAAGATGGCCACACAAGCCATTTGGAGAATGCCTATAAAATACCTACATGCATGCTCACAAGGTAGATATATTCTAATACAATGAATATCAAATACATACTTCCCAGTCCTTTGCTATTTTCCTTTGAAGTAGGTCCACTGAGACTGAATTAGAAAAGCAAAACCTCCATTAAGTCTTATTTCAGTATGAGACATATGGGAGAAATATCTATCTATATTTTAACAGAGAGTCTGAGAATATTTGCTTCAATCTTTGTGTTTCAAAAGAGAATGAATCAGGCAGAAGGACAGAAGGTTACAGATTAGTCCTGATCATTGCTCAAAGAGTGCGGGTTATAAATAATAAAGGAGAAAAGGGTGAAGGACACTAAAATATAACTTGAGGCCCACAATGGAATAATCAAAACAATGAATCTAATTTCAGTTTAAAAATACCAAGCAACTTTGGATTGCATATCTCCGTGCTGCTGTCATCTGAAAAACAGGAACTGATACACTAACACACATTTTTAACAAGTTCCATAAGGACAATGAACTACAATGTCTTGCTTTTTAATGCACTGTAGATGACAGGAATATGTGTATGTATGCGTATGCATGTATATGTGTCTGCATGTATATGTGTATGTACATGTATATACAGTCCATATACAGTCTTTTAAAAGTTCCATGCTAAGCAGAAAGCAATAAATTGCCTTGTTGTCTAATGTACAATAGATGAGTCAGTCTATAGATAGCTGGTGTGTGTGTATGTACATATGCACATATTACACACACACACCTACACATACAGTAGGTGACATATGACAGTCAGTCTATAGATACCTACCATGTGTATGTACATATGCACCTATTACATACGCACATCTACGCATACACACACAATTTTTGGGGGTCATTGTTAGAGAACTGCTCTTAAAGGGCAATAAGTGGGGCTAATCCTGCAAACCTGCCCTATGACAGTTACAGATCTGACATACTTGCAAGAGGAGGCATATTAGGTGAAATGCTGCAAGGTGCTGAGAGGCGAATATCTTCAATACACAACCCTTCTCCCTTGTGGGGAGAGGGCTCTGCGATGCTGAAGAAGCAGTCACCCTCTGGCAGGGTCTTTTGCAAGGTTGGTTTTTAGCCAGATAACTCAGAGTCAAAAATGAGGCAAGGAAGAAAAGAATCACCCAGTGAGCACCTTTAAAATTATGAAAGGATCTGAAAGATAATTTTCTCCAGCCTCTTGGTTCAGAAGCTTCTATGCCTGACCCCTGTATCTATCACTGTAATGGAAAATCCCACTATTCCAGCAGGAGCAGGATCAGGCCATCTGTTTACTCAAAGTATAAGCTTTCCTAAAGACGACTACTGACTACAGGAGATGAAATTTACAGACTACCCTGGGGCTAAGGCGATTTTCCTCCTTCATACATCTCATGAAAATATGCTTAGTGTTTCATGCGCTCAAGCACAGTGAAGAGCCACATCCTCACTCAGATCAGTATATAAAAAGAAAAGTAAGATTGCAATCAAGCATGTAAAAACAGGGAACTACTAATCCTAAATTCACTGGGGCCTTAGGGATGCCATCGCATAACCGTGAAGTGAATGATGTCCTAACACAAAAAGGCAAACTGAGGCAGTGGAGATGGGATCACACAGCACAGCCCTGGCTTCACAAGAACCCACAGTAAGACTGGGACTTTGTGGTTCCACATGCAGGTCAAGTGAGAAGGCAGCAGGGATCCTCTGGACAGTCCAGTCATTACCATGTGGGTAAAATCCATTTTTCTAGGGATTTTGAAATCATTTCCAAGAGTAGTTTCTGAACCACAGAAAGAAATAATTTTATTTCATTGCTAATGGTTGGACTCTTGTGCACCCTTTTTCTCTGTTTTCATTTCCCCCAACCTATTTCTTATCAAACTTGCTCTCTAGACACAGTGCTTCATGCCAGAGCGGCCACAGAATCATGGGCAAGCAATGGCAGTCATCCTTGTCAGTTTCTGTACCCATGAGACGATAATCTCACTGGCGGATGCAAGCCAGATTCCTCTAGTACTTTAGCCACCAGCGGCTAACAAGGGTGAGTGTGAAAAAGGTGACTTCTCAATAATGACAGAAGAGCCACATTTTGGGCAGATTCTAAAGGAGGCATCATCTTGCCATATTTGGTCCACTATATTAGAGACAAGCCATAGATAAGTTAACAATACTGGCCAATACATATTTCCCCGCTTTTAGTTCAGGAAATGGTTCGGTCCTTGTTGCAGGCAATAGTTACCCTCACGCAATTGTATGATATGGAAAATTTTGGTTTGAAGTTTAAAATCTTAAGACTGAAGCTAAATAAAGTCAGAAATTACTGAAAAAAATGGTCATATAGTGAAAAATACTAGTCAAGGCTTGCTGTACAAGTTTCTTCCTGTTCTTACAACAACAACAAAACCTTTCAGAACCATTCTTAGCTAAATTTCAATCAAACACACATGTACCTGTACATCCATTAGTATTACAAGCATGAGTGCTGTACCCTAGCTGCAAGCTCTAATGGCATGCCATTGCAGTTAAAAGAAGGCTAATCTCATACATGCACACACACACACATACATACACACATGCACACACGTGTGTGTGATTTTATACAGAGTCTGAAAGAGAAAATTGCTAGATTTCCTTCTTTGACAAATGTGAAATTGTACAAATGTCAGTACGTGTAACTGTAAATAAAATAGAGAAGTAAGAAGCTCAAAATAAAGGTCAGTGAAAGCTGAAATTCTCCCTCCTAGACATAATACAGTATATAAAGTTATTACCAGGCCTTCCAGGCTTTGCACAACTTTGCCCCTTTCTACATCTCATCTCTAGTTGCTCATGACCTCTGCTTTGCCAGTTCAACTTACCTTTCCACTAAGGTGTTTATATAGTCCCCATTAGTGTTGAACTGGGAAAAAATCTCCCCATCTTTTAATGTTTTTATCACTGTGAGACAGGGACAAACTATTATCCCTACTTTATTCAGAGGGAACCTAGGTAAAGCAAGGATAAGGCACATTTTTGAAGTGCTTAAACTTTAGGTAGAAAACTCTTCGGAGAAAGTCCATGTAGCCACATCAAACTGCCTTAATTTATATCCCTTCACTTCCTTCTTTTATTTGATCCTCCTCAGCTATTTTCAGGGTCTTCCCTTCCATAGCCATTTTCAAAAGTGACTACCACAGACATTGCCTAAAACTCAGTGAAAAAAAATCAATCAAAATTATCCTCTTAAAATCTTACAGACTAGATTTTTAAAGGTGTTTAAATACTTAGCTCTCTCAGTTAAATAATCTGGACCTAGGTCACTCCCAAACAGCTGAGATCTTGCCATGCCTACAAGGGCAATGTTTTAATACCCATAAAATCTGGGATGAGCCCAGAGTCATAAATGTGAAAAGTGTGAAAAAGCTGCAATTTAAACCCTGGATTCTTGATTTCTTCAGGAAGACCCTCTTTGAGGCATCGTCTTTTCTCTGTTATCATTCACAAATTACTTCTGTTCACTAAAGCATCCGCCCAAATATAGGGGCTCACTAATTCAGTCCTCTGGCAAAGCTCCACTTTGTACTAATTTCTGGTTAGCTGACTGCAACTACCTGCCTCTGAAACTTTGAGTTCAAGTGAAATGATGTCATTTTACACATTAAAAATTAGAGGATGAATGCTAAATATCTTGTCTATATAAAGAGGTTCTGGTTTTACCTTGGATAACATAACTTCCTCCCTGTCTGAGCCTGCCTGGTCCAAGCTCTGTAGCAGGAGTCTAAACTCTGCTGTACACTCAAGGTAATGCCAGAAATCTTCAGGCAGTTCTCAGTGCAATTTTAAAAATTGCTGAATGAAATATGATAAATTCTTTTCTTTTTCCCCCTCTTCACTTAAATTAATTTTAAACTTCCTCTAAATTTTTTGGCAGCATACTACAGATTTTTTTTTTCCCCTGGCATGGATCTGTTCCCCAAGTTTTGACAGAGCAACACTAAGGTTTTAAATACAAGACACAGAAGAAAGAGAACACATCTGGTGAGCAAGAAGGTACCTTCAGAGCATGGCAAAAATGCCCCCCAAAATACACTTGCTGCTTCTGTTGAAATAATAGTTAATAACAAAAAACCCCAACGCAAAACTAATTTCCAGTATCATCATCAAAAATACATCTCAAAGCAAACCAATTCTATATACCCTACCTGAGGCTATATACCCTACCTGAGGCTAAGCAGATTCACAGACCTCAGGTAGAGTCAGCGCGTTCATTGCCTTGCACTCTGTTCCGATTGGAGGTTTGCTTTATGGCTAGGAGAGATTAAGATCTTTCACATTTTAGTATTTTATAGAAGCTCAGAGTTGATGTTCACTATGAAAAAAAACCACAACCAAACCCCAAACCTAATAGTAGGCCAAATCCACCTAAAGACATGGCAGTTTTAGAAGTAAGTGTTAACAGGGAACCACAGTATTTTCAAATGTAAAAGCACAGAATTTTACCATGTAGCATTTCCATCAGCTTCTTAACACAAGGAAGAAAAGATACTTCTCTTTCTAATGACAGAGCTAGGAAATGTGATAAAGCAAAGGCTACCCTGCTATTTACACTGTCAGTTAAAATCCCCTTAAACCTCTGACCAAGTATGATGTTCTCCAGCCCCTGTCCTGAACTACTACTTTCTAAAACTGTGTGCTACTCAGCACAGGGAGTGTTGCAGATGCAAATCAGGCAAGACAAGTGTGCACCCTACATAAAAACTTAGTACTTTGTGGCAAAAAAAATAATCAGTGTCTGTAACATATGAATGATATTTTCCTAAGAAACACTAAATTAATATCTTGCTTTATGCTTGCACAGCATGCAAATTTCAAGGTAAACCATTCTGTATGCAAACCATGAATTAATGAAAATTTGGATTAAATGAGGAGGCAACAACAAAAGGAATATAAAACTGATTGCCTTTTTAAGGTGAACGTTCCTAGAATATTGGCTCAAAACAATAATCAAAGTGCCTTCTTGTTAGCCTGCTATGCATATCTACTTCCCCAAAAAGGGCTTAAATTAAATATTTTCATTAATCTACTGTATCAAAGGCGACATCATACCCAACTTGTGGGGATGCTATGTCTGAAACACAGCTTATTAGAAAATGTAGCTTGCTACTCAGGTTTTTTTCTTTAAAAAGAAACATGAAGTACTAGTACAGTATGTTATGTATAAAGAGTCTTTATTAGAATAATCTCTCCCTAAAGATGCTTTAAAACTAACCCATCCACTGACCCGTGAAGGGTAAATGCTAAATTCTTACAGTCAAATATTCATTGTAATTCTTTGAAAAAGATGGATGAGCTGTGGTTCCTCTTTAAATTACTGAAAGATGGATAAGTAGGTACTATCATCTGGAAGGTGATCACCATCACTAGAAGCATCACTTCCCGGCTGTTAAAGATGACTGGATTCTGACAAAGGAGGTTTGTTTACATAGCCATAAAACTGCTATAGTATCTCTCTCACTGTATGTATTTATAACACCACTCTCATGAGAGGGTAAATTTCAGATATTGCAAAGGAAGCTAGAGAGTAGGTTTTTATTAAACCATCTGTTTTTTCATAAAGCAACATTAGCTAATAATTAATTCACAATCTGCCAAACCTTTAAACTTAAATCAGGAAGAATTTATTAAAATTGTGACCGCGTAAGGCTTTGAAGTGTGAGGCTTTTTGAAAACCCACTGAAGGCCAAACGCAGTGAGTTTCCTTAAGCTGAGCCAGTGACAACAGTTCTGCAGCATATGGTGTCAGGGCTTGGCCCCAGCAGTATGTGGCTGAATCACTGCAGGATCTGGGAAGAGCAGTGGGAATTTTAATCTCAGGATCCAGTCCATGAACAGAAAGCTTCATTTGAACCTGAAGGAGCTCAGACACTAACGCTTAGCATAGTGTAACTTTGACACAGGTCTCATTCCTGTATAGGTACAGAACCCACCAGAATTCATTCACACTGAGGGGGGAACTGGGAGCCAAAGCTACTACCTCTGAGAGGCACAAACAAGACCTTGGGCAAAATTAAGTGTTAGCCTCTGGTTCCTTCTACCAGCAAAGCTCTAGACAAGAGGCCAGATGCTGCCACTGAATTTGGCTGGAACCAAGAACCACCTATCTGCAGCGTCTCCACTACATTGAAAAAAAGAAAAACCAAAACAAAGAAAAGTACCAGCTCTCCACCACTGCCATTGCCTTGTAAGAAGCTCAGAATAGTGCAGAGATACTTGATGGATTTTTATCAAGTTTGTGGGTTATAGCTCATGAGCTGTGTTGGCCCAGTCTGTAACTGCATTCAGTCTTCAAAGCTGAGAACCACAGGTGGTCTCTGGACCAGTGACAACACTAGGTGCAAAGAACTTTCCTCAGACATGGGAGAAGTATCCCACACAAAGCACATCTAAACAAAACTTTCTCTCAGTCCTGAAGTTGGTCCAAGTCTCTCATTTCAGTAGGAGTGGTGGTGTGGAGTGCATATACAATTCTCCCCATCCTGCTGCCTTGAATATGGTGGCTTTCAGAGACCAACAACCTCAAACTTCTAACTCCTATTACCACTGCTTCAACAGGCTGTCCTGAATGTCATTAACCACATTTGCCTAGTGTGGTATCTTGCAAATAGAAAAATGTGAAAACAGTATTAGTTGAGATATGGGCCAAATCATGTTTCTATGGCCATATGCAAAAGAGTATGCACTACATTAAAAGACACGGAATTGCCTTTAAATGATGAGCACATGCGGCTGTGAGTTCCAGACCCAGAATGAAAACCAAGGCTGCTAGATAAACCCATGACTGCTCCTAGTATGTTTTCCCAAATTACAAAGTCCATTAACAGCATAAAGAAACAGTAATTACAATCTACTGAGTCAGAGCAGACAACTCCCAGACACATCACTTCAAGTCCCACCTGCTACCCAGGATGCTTGCATTATCTCCCAGAGTGGTTTAATTCTAGTTTAATTAAAGAGCACCCTCATGTAATACTAGAGGAGTTGTTTATAAAGTGTGATACAGATAAAAACAGTAATTAAATCTGATGCGAATTTAACATATACAAGGAACAGATGAAAACTTTTTCCTAATTTTCTTAGTCTTCAAGGCCTATGTGCCTAACTGTATAAAGTAAAATGATGCTCAGTGACGTTTTGAAGCTCTTTTTTTTAAAGAAAGCTTTAAAATCTAGAAATAGAATGTGCTATAAATGGAAAAAGGATCACATTATTAAAATCTAAAATATTTGTGTAGGTCCCAAGTGACTGGGAATGAACACAGTACCGAGAAAGTGCAAAGAAAATTGAAGAAGAAGAAATTGTTTTAAAACTCTATATATTTGTATTACATAGCATAACCTCTGCTGGTACATTCAACCACAAGTCTGCTTTCCCTGTTACAGTCTTCTGAGTACCTGAATTTGACCTCCAAACTGTGTAACACTTTTTTTTTTTTATAAACATAAGAAACCTAGAGTACACTAAGTGCTTTACCCTTACCATCTCATTTTGTTCTCTCTTCCATATGACCCTTGGGTGTATAGGTTATAATAACTCTGTTTCAACTCCTATTACAGTTAGTGCAGCTGTGGGAATCTAACAGTCAACATCTACAATATCAATAACTACTGCATTCTTAATCAGGAGGAACAAACTAAAGGATGTAAGTAGGTGAGATTAGAAGACTTAACTGCCTCCATCTTAATAAATAAAGCCAACTTTTCTCTTTCATCACAAGAAGTCTGAGGAGCCATGTAAACATACACACAAGAAAAACAGTGCACTCCTTAAAACACAGCATTTGCATTCAAAGCTGGCTTTCAGGCATTTCCTCAGAGATCAAATTTAACTTCATCCTTGGAAAACGTACTGATTTCCCTTATTCTTCTGTAAATATTGCATGATAGTTACAGTTTAATAAATTTCACTCAACAATTTATAGGACAAATCTTATTTATTCATAATTGTTTAAAATGGGAGGTGTTTCACAAGCAGTAGAAGGGAAGCAACTCCTAAAGATATATCACTTCTTTAGTTTACATTTCCCATAGCACAGCTCACCAGGTCTATAATGTATTTTTCACTCTCTAGTGTTTGCTCAAAGACTCTCAAACACAATATAAATTCCTCTGTCAAACCACACAATTATTTTTACTAATCCGTTGAGAATGGCAGAAGCTGAAGCCTTTGAACTGAGGCAGCCCGGTACAATAATCTAAGAGTTCATTCAAGCAGGTGCAGAAAGTGTTATGTAAATTTCAACTAACTTCTTTTTTTATGCATGAGCTCCTCACATTAATATTCCTCAGGCATAAAATTCATTCCTTTGACAGTCACCACTAACTTGCCATAGCCAGTTATCACCAGCGCAGTATCAATCCATACATGCTACAAATGGAACATGTTTTCCTAACTACTTCAGTTAAAAGGACAATAGCTGCAAAAGACAACCTCTGTTTAACCCAGAGAAGAAATAATCAGAAGTAGCAGCGTGACGTGTCACAGACGCCACCAGCAGAGATCCTTGGAGAGTTGGCCCTGCATCCCAAGATAAATTTGAAGGGCCTTCCACAAAAACTCCAAAGACCAGGAAACGTCAAAGAGTATGAAGATCATAATTAAATTTTGGAAATTAAGGTGGTTTTCCTATCCACAGTTCATTCTTATTTTAATTGAAAATTAGCATTAGAAAGTTTTTCCAGGGTAAAAACCTGATAATTTCAAAAGCTCTGAAGTCTTAACTTACACCTGTAAGAGCTATTTGTTATACAAGTTCCTAACACAGATGGTGCAATCAGTCTTTACAGGCTCATAAGGCTGAGGAAGGCAGATCTGAGAAGGCAGCTTTCCCTGCTGCTTAAGGTTGCAGGGGAAAAAAAAGCCCTTCCACACATCGAACTTAATAGAAGCAAGGTATATGGGTAAATTGGGTTGTGCTCTCAGCAAGTTTGCTGATGACACCAAGGTGAGTAGTGAGGTTAATGTGCCAGAGGATACCATCCAGAGGGACCTTGACAGGCTGAAGAAGTGGGCCGTGGTGAATCTCGTGAGGTTCAACAAAGTCAAGTGCAGCATCCAGCACCTGGAATGGGATTAACTCCCATTATCCATACAGGTTGGAATATGATATTCTGGAAAGCAGACCTGGGGAAAAGGACTTAGGAGTACTTGCACATGAAAAGCTGGACATGAGCCACCAATGTGCATCTGCAGCCCAGAAAGCCAACCGCATCCTGGGCTGCATCAAAAGAAGTGTGGCCAGCAGATTGAAGGAGGTGATTCTGCCCCTTTATTATGCTCTAGTGAGACCCCACCTGGAGTACTGTGTCCATCTTTGGAGCCCTCAACACAAGAAGGACATGGACCTATTGGAGCATATCCAGAGGAGGGCCACCAAAATGATCAAGGGGCTGGAGCACCATACCTGTGAAGACAGGCTGAGACAGTTGGGCTTGTTCAATCTGGAGGAGAGACGGCTCCAGGGGGAACCTTATAGTGCCCTTCCAGTACCTGAAAGGCGCCTGTAAGAAAGCTGGGGAAAAACTTTCACAAGGGCATGTAGCAATAGGACGAGGGGTAATGGTTTAAAACTAGAAAAGGGGAGATTAAGATAGGATATTAGGAAAAAGTTCTTCAATATGAAGGTGGTAGATCACTGGAACAGGTTGCTCAGAGAGGTTGCAGAAGCTCCATCCTTGGAGATATTCAAGGACAAGCTTGATGGGCCTCTGAGCAACCTCATCTAGCAAAGATGTCCCTACTTACTGCAGGGGGTTGCACTAGATGACCTTTAAAGGTCCCTTCCAACCTAACACATTCTATAATTCTAAGTACACAAAGCATCTTCCCTTAAACCTGTGCTACAGAAATTGAGGAAAAAGCTTCATCTCCTGGCTGGAATAATCTTCACATACACCACTGCTGAGCACCACTGGTCTTAGCAGAGCAACAAAGCCTGTGCCACTGGTGTCTTACCTGCCTGTACCAGATACGTTTCATTACAGGGTTCCTGTTCAGTTGCTTATTATAGAGCTACAAAGACACTGCACAATTCAGCTCTAACTGCCAGTAAGAAAATGATGGTGTCAGGGCTATAAGTGCACCAACATGTCTTAAAATCCCCAATCTGATGACCTGGGGCCTCTCCCTATACGCCCAGACCATGAGATGGGGACTCCCAAGTGTTCAACCCTTGATTAAGTTTCATTTCAGTTGTACCAGCCTTCAGCCCTGCCTCAAGGATATGCCTTGGGTCTAGACCGCAGGCAGGCAAACTCTTGTACATATGTTGTAGGCTTGTCCTGTCTTTGGCACCATTTCCATTTGTTCCTGTCTGAACTCTCTGGGGAGGCCTTGGACCTGGTTTCAAACCCCACTGGACCTCCTCCCCATCAGTGAGGGTCACCTTCCACTTCAGGCTCACTTCCTCTTAGGAAACAGTCAGCCTTACTGCTCCCTGCAGATAGGCACTAAGCACAGTCCTGACAAATGTCTCTAGTTCTCCCAAATCACTTACTGCTCTGTCTGCAGCAAGAAGACTCCAGCAGGAAGCCTCAAACTCATCTCAATACTCTATAAACAGTTGTACACCAACCTACTTTTGCACCATCATAGACATCACATGCCATTACTCCTTTACAAATGTTTCCCTTCATCAACACTGTTTCAAGCACAAGAGCATTCATACACAGTAGAGGCTCTTCTCATCCAACAGACACCCAACAACATAGTGGAGAGAAAATTCAATTGACAGCTGCATTGGATTGACCATCATCAGCAGAGTCACACCATTGTCTGCACTAAGAAAAAGACTCATAACGCCCAAAAAGCCCAACATCTAGGGTCTAAATTGCCATCTTACTCTCCAAAGACAAACAAGTAGGATAACTGCCTTTACAGTACTCAGTACTTCCTCAAGCAGTCTCCACCACACCAGACTTCAATGCAGCTCCTAAAGCCCAAGCTGCTGTTGCAACATGTATTTTTTTACCTCTAGGTTATGGGAAAGTTCAACTGGCACTACTTGAGCCACACAAGTTAAATCAAAACTCTGAAATAAGTGCATTTAAAGGGGACATTGAAGATGAATCAGAGAAATGTTCTGGGTTGAGTAGGATGTAACATAAAAGTATATTTGTGAACAAATATCAGTGTTTATTGTTAAGACATTTTGAACAATTTTTAATTATCTAAGCCATAGTTTTTTATTTCAGCTGTGAACGTAATGTACTGTATTAAACTTAATAGTAGGAAGCGCAAAGGTTTATTAGCTAGTTTACAAAATCTCACAAAACAGGTCAATAAAGAGTAGGGAATGTCAGCTAAAACTGTGACTTACAGCAATACATGATTATAAAAAATAAATGGGTTTATAGGTTTTATATTGCTGTGCTGCATTTGAGATAAAAACATAATCCCAAAGTAGAAAAGTCTTTCTGGCATTGCACCATGGGTAGATCTGTGTTAAGTCAGCATAACGTTCCCATCCTGCAGAGATAGCATTTTACACACATTGAGTTTGGGTGTAAATGACCTTAATGAGGTCGAAATTAGTTTTTGTGTCGTAGGAATAAAGACAAGATACACAGAGTCTTTATTAAATATAAATAAGTATTCCTTCTAGCAGTAGGAGCTAATTCTATCCTATATAGATAAATGAGTGAACAGGGGAGAGGAATATCACTCAACAGGTTTTCTTTGAAATCCTCCAGAGTCCCAACCCTCTGCAAGGAGAGAAGGATCACAACCCAAAGAATAGGATGGCTTTAAAGGTTGCAAATAATTCTTCAGCTCTACAGCCTTTTTGCTTTACTAGACAATGTGTGGGTTTCATTCATTCATTGCATCTCTTGCTCTCTCTCTCCTCCCAGAATCTGAAGGTGCTGCTTGGTTCCCAGATCAGGGCCTAGCAGGATGACCATAACACTTCTACTGGAGTTATTGCATATTGCCAACGTGTTGCAAGCCTCCCTTAATTTCCCTTGATAGCTCATCATCCTTACAGCAAAACTCCTCTCTATCAATTTATAGGCCATGTGTCCCCCTCGCACAGCCTGGACTAGGAGTTTGCATGAACTGCAACTATGCAAATCAAGAGGTGAGTGTTTTAGCATTCACTGCTGTTACGTTTGATTATGTGGTTTAAGATCCTGTTAAAAAACTTCAAGCAACACAGCATGGTACTGCTATGACAGTTGAGACTCTTGCTTTGCCTACAATGCATGAATGCGATTTCAACTAAAATCACTGCACTTATTTTTCTATTGCAAAACCAAGCACAGTTCATGTAAACAGCAACACTTCTTGCGGCTAAGGTATGCAACACTGGCAGCAGCTAATGTCCATCATGGAAGTTCCCTCTTTGGACAGCAGCAGCCCAGCAAAAGGACCTACAAAAAAATCATTCCTAAATGACTATTGATTGGTTTAGAAGCACTACATTTATAAGTTGTATTTTCCAGCAGGAAGACACATTTATATATTTTCTATCTGAATCCACTGTCTTTTGTCACCTCTCATTAAACAAGCAGATTTGGCTCTTATCTGCACTTACATGACAATTCTTTCTGAGAAAAGGCAGGCTGGACTAGAAAGATTGGAGGGTTATTTCAGAACCAGTATCACAGCATGTGAATAGTAAAGGACACTGAGAGTGTTCCCAGCATTGCAACAGATCTCCCCATACATTCTATGTATTATGACATGCTAAGTAGTTAAACCAAATTGTGTTTCTGGAAGACTGACAAATAGCCAGTCTTTCCTGGTCCTGCCTCTATACACAGTCCTTTGCAATCAAAGTACTAAAACACAGTAAGACTAAAACTCTCTCCTTCCTATAGCAGACTTGAGAAATAGCTACACTGAAAATACCATAAATTCCATTATCTCACTATTTTATACCAGCACCTGAGCATCACTGCAGGTGAGTGACAATCTCTAGGCATTCATATGTCTCCCTCTAGTTCACACTGGAATCAAAAAGACTGTCTAACAAAAAAATCAATCAATATTAAACTATATAAATATCAAATTGTATTAATGAGGCTTCGTAGAATCATAGAATATACTGAGTTGGAAGGGACCCATAAGCATCATCAAGTCCAACTCCTGGCTCCACACAGGGCCAGCCAAGTCAGAGTGTGTGACTGAACACATCATGCAGACGCCTCTTGAACCCAGTTAAGCTCAGTGCTGTGACCACTTCTCTGGGGAGCTGTTGTGTTTTTTTACAGAAAAGATCTGGTGGAGGAGGGTGGCTTCCCCTAGGCTTGACAGAGTAAATACCAGCTGGCGCAAGGATGGACCAACTGCTGGCCTAGGACAAGCCACTCAGTGACAGTCACAGCACCTCTCTGAATCACATTTAGGAGAAAAAAAACCCAAACACAAAGTGTCTGCTTTTTTCCAGCAGAGAAGGGAGTGAGAAGATAAAAGAAACTCTGCAGACACCAAGGTCAGGGAAGAAGGTGGAGGGAGGAGGCACTCTAGGCGCTGGAGGAGATAGATTTCCCTGCAGACCATGGTGGAGGAGGTTGTCTCTCTGTGGGCCATGGAAGATGATGGAGAGCAGAAATCCCACCTGCAGCCTGTGGAGAGACACCATACTGGTGTGGGTGGAGACATATGGAAGATGCTGTGACCAGCACGGGAGAAACCCCTTGTAGGACATGCAGCCCATGGAGAGGCAGGCCCATGCCACACAGCAGGTTTGCTGGGGGGTTGTGACTCCAAGGGGGACCAGGCTGGAGAAATCTGGGCCTGAGAGACTGAGAGACATTCTATGATTTATGACTGCACCCCATAGCGGTGACCCACACTGGGACAGCTGGTAAAGAGCCAAAGCCTCCTGGGAGAGGACTCACGTTGGAGAAGTTCATGGAGAACTGTCTCCCATGAGGGGGACCCCACACTAGAACAGGAGTGTGAGGAATGACCACCTCCCTGGCTAAGAACGAAAACATCTTGTGATGAACTGACCAAAATTCCCCTTCCACGTCATCCACCCATCACCCCATGCCAGAGATATCACAAATAAAGTTAAGTCTGTGAAGAAACAAGGGGTGGGGGGAGGTGTTTTAAAATCTGGTTGTCCTTCTTATTAACCTATTCTGGCTTTTGTGTGTGTATGTGTGTAGTGTAACAATTTTTTTTTTTCTTTTTAGTCTGTGTTAATTCCGTTTTGCCCGTGATGCTGATTGCAGAATGCTCCCTCCCTGTCCTTATCTTGACTCCTAAGCCTCTCAATATATATTTTCTCCCCTGACCAGCTGAAAAGGGGAGTGATACAGCAAATTTGGTAGGCATCTAGCCTCCAGCCAGGGTCAAACCACCACAGGAACCTGTTACAATGCCAAACCACCCTCTCAGTAAAGAACCTCTTCCTAATATGCAACCTAAACCTTTCTTGTTGCAGCTTCATACAGTTCCCCAAGGTTCTATTAATGGTCACTAAGGAGAGGAGATTGGTGGCTGCCCCTTCACTCCTCCTCATCAGGAAGCCATAGACCGCACTGAGGTCTCCCCTCAGCCTCCTCTTCTCTAGGCTGAGCACATCCCATCACTTCAGCCTCTCCTCATAAGACTTCCCCTCCAGACCCTTCACGATCCTCATCGCCTTCCTCTGGACCCTCTCCAATAGTTTTAGGTCCCTGTTGTACTGTGTTGCCCAAAACTGCACACAGTACTCGAGGTACTTCATTTTGTCTGACCTACTCAAGCCGCTACCTCTTAAGCCTTTACTTCCTATAGACTGACTTTGTAAAGCTATATCAAAACATCACTTGTTTCTACCAAATTTTAACTGACTTTCTTGTAACATATTCCAACTCATTTAAGTGGGGAGGGTGCTTTCTGAAGTCATTCCTGGGATGGATTACACAGCTGAAACCTTCAGAGTCCACCACATCAAACCACATTCAACATGGACTTCTAAATTTCTTAAAAAAAAAAATAAAAAAATCACCTTTTCTATCTTCTACAAGTTGTGGTATGTCTTCCTGCATACAAAAAAAAGGACTGCAGAAATATAATATCGTCAAGTATTCCCAACATTCACTGAAATTATTCACAATTTGCAAAGTACAAGTGAGGCAACAACCTTCAACCCCTGTCACTGCACCTAATATAGGTACTTTTTTTCCTTTGTAAAGAGCACAACAAATTGAACAGCTCTGGTGTCAGAGCCTGACTTTTAGAGACCAAAGGATGCAGTGACAGAAGTATCTGCAAAACCAGCTCCTGTTTCCTACTGTGTGTTTCTGCCTGTAAAGGAAGAGTTGGTGAAAATCTTTTTATGGGAGATAGTGAGATATGCTTAAGTTCCACACCAACATGTGGAAGAACTTTTTCACAGTGACGGTGACAGAGCACTGGCATAGGCTGCCCAGGTCTATTCAAGACCTGTCTGGACGCCACCTGTCCTAGGGAGCCTGCTTTGGCAAGGGGGTTGGACCCGATGATCTGTTGAGGTCCCTTCCAACCCCTGTGATTCTGTGAAATATGGTAATAATACGGTAACAATAAAAAATGGAAAAAAATATATTTCATAGCTATGGGTTTCATTATTTATTTAGTAGCTACTTTAATAATTTCAGTAATTCTATTAAGCCTGAATAGCTCCACTTCAAAAGAAAAACCCACAAAAGCATTCACAAAACTGCGTAAGTGCAACTTTTTGTGCATGTGCTTGTCAGGAACTGATTCCTTGGGTTATCCAGTATTTGTTTAGCAGAATCTTACCAATGATTTAATGAGCTGTTTGTTGGGCAAGAATTTTCTAAGAGGAGATGCCACAGTCAAAGGCACAGTTTAAAAGGAAGAACAGTTGAATGGTAAACACAAAAAGGTTGAATTGTATCTTCAGAAACACATTTACGCATGCTTATTCACTTCCAGCTACCCATGAAAACAATGCACAGACAACTCATGTAAACACTAACCCAGAAGCATACAAAATTACTCAAAGTGTCATTGTGCAAAGAGCTTAAATAGGTACTTACTTTACATAAGTGCATGCTGCTCCCAGCCTCTCTGCATATTAGTGCAGGCTTTTGGGGAAAGATGCCTTCCTGTACACTGAAAATGCACAACTAATGTAAAACTTGCTACTCCAGGCATTGTTGATTTTGAAATCAACAGAAATTCAGATTTTAACATTCATGCTGTAGAAACACTATACTCATGTGCACCAACTGCAGTCCTCGTCCTCACAACTTCAGAGGTGAGCTTTTCTATCACGATGCTCTTTTCTCTAAAGCACCAGGTAATTCTTGCCAAAACAGCTTAGAGAGCTTCAGAAAGCAGCTGGGTGCGCAGCACAGAGGAAATCAATACAATTACTTTAGCCGAAGCTACTACCTATCCCTGTTACTTGTAGGAGGATAGGTAGAAAGATAAAACCCATCCATAATGCCTTAAACACATAGTGGCTCCTCTATCTTCATTTAGAGGAATTCATTTTCATTTCCCAGATCCTACTGTGAATGCTTCCAACGGAGTGCACAATAGCTACGGTTTAAATACTTTTTAAACAGAGTTGTTGCTCAATGTGGAGACGCTTGGTTTGTTGACTGGCACTAAGCATCTACATTAGCTTCCCTGCCTGTATCCCTACAACTTCCACAATTTGAGGTCTGAGAACAGATGGAGAACAATTTACAGATCTTTAACGGTACTTGCGAGTTCTTTGTTTTCTGCACATTCATGCTTGAGAAGAGGGCTGCCAGGACAACATCCCTAGACACAAGGGAAGAAGCCTCCTAAAGCTCCAAGTAAGGGGCTGAGTAAGGAAGACGCACAAGCAAGCTCGGACAGATTCAAACATAGCTGAAGTTATGCTGGTGGTTACTTTGTGGTCACTTTTCTCTCCCCATGCACTACAGCACTTCAGGATCTGATCTTCAATTGATACAAAAACTTCATCAACTTCACCAAGATAGCGATATGGAGACCTGAGTCAATATGACCCCACGTGCTTCTGCTGAAAGAGATGACGCTGAAATATGCGTGAGCTGGCCCACAGAGCTGGTAAACACTAAGCAAGTAAATCCTGCCCTGTTAGAAACCAAATTCTGTTCAGAATACAAGCCACTTAGAGAGACCACTTGCACTCTCCGCTGGTACTATGGATCTTGCACAACTACACTCATGCTTGCCTTTTGGTCACTTTTGCCCTTCAATCTTTGTCACTCAATTTTCTGACAGTGAGCATCCTGCAAAAGAATCATTTCTGTCTTGCCACTCATTTTCAGAGGATGCTGGTTTTCCAGTGGACAGTGTGGAGCAGAGCAGAAGTGGACGCACATCTCAATAAAGACAGGCTTTCTGAATAAAGCAGGAAAGCCTCTTCAGCGAGAGCAAAAAATGCTGTTTATTCTGGACACAACAGTCTGGCAGTTTAAACATCTGCAGCTGTTTAAATGCACGCTCACTTCTTCTTCCAAGTTCCCCAGAAATAGTGCACACTACATTGATATATTATATACACAAAGGCATTTACATGTGTAGGAGAGCAAATTCCTTTGAGAAGTCATTCTGCACTGCAGCATAAATACCGTACCACTGAGGTGGAAGTTGTTAGTATATCTTACCAGTAGGTCAGTCAGCAATTCCATCTGTCTTTTTGACAATTTGTTCACAGCTTCCCAATTCCCTTGTGGTTTCTTGTCCAGTGAAACCCCTTGGAACACACGGTGATTGCAGGTTACCCTTTCTTCAGTGTTGCGCAACAGCAAGCCATAGAGTTCCCTCAGCTGTGGCTCCTTTTTACGGGTTTAACAGCCTAACATCCCATTGGTTTCAATGTGAGATAAAGACACCTGCCTCCCCACCCCTCACCCCCCCATGTTAGGTGGTCCATGTCTGGCTTGTGTACTGAAGCCTGTTGAATGCACAAGGTACAGTGAGAACAAAACCCTTCCTTTTAATTTTTGTTGCTTAAATCAAGTAAGAAATGAGGAAAACCGTTTTATTCCATCTTTCTGTGCCTCTCTCCCTGCCAGATCCTTATACTCCTTGTTAATAAAAAGAGCTGTGAAATGCCAACTCAAGAGGTGGCAAGATCCAGATGATATGAAAATAATACATACCACAAAAGAAATCCTCAGAAAAGTTTCATTCATGACATCCAGTACAGATGCCAAAAAAAAAAAATTGCTAAAGCACCAGCCTTATTTTCTTTCCTGAAAAGCTAAAAGCCTGTGCAAGTGAAGTGACCACACATTTTAAACAGATTCCATATCCTTCTGAGGACCCAACTTTACTTAGGCAGTTGAAATTGCAAAGAGCTAAATTTGCCCTGCCTCATCTTCGGGGGACCCACACTGAATTCAGTAAGACAGTAGGCGTGAAAATAAATACAACTTTTGGCCCACCCATTTCCGTGAGGACTTGAGCACAGGATGTCTAAAACAGGCAGATTATCTATTATCATTTCAGTTCTTGGTACTCTGCATCGTTTTCCAGTGTGGGATGTGTGCACCCCAAGGGGTGTGCAAGACAATCCATTTAGTGTGCAGCAAGAAATGTAATTTTTTTTATCCCAATCAAATTTAAAGATTCTTAAAAACTGTTTATTTCATCTTCATCACATCCCTTTTTTCGTATCTAGCTTTGTGTATACATTATGGTGGACATATGACTACAGTAACATGTGTATGTATGCAATTTATAAACAAATATGTACATATATTGGAGGTGCAGGGGCAAAAGCTTATTACTGACAGATGTTTTAAAAAGTTTGGTGACTACTGCTTTGCAGGTGTTACGGTTTACTTTAGAACACTGTCACACCTAATTGTTGTACTAGGATTAGTATTGTATTTACTAGGATTGTTTTTCAAATGCTCTCTCTACTAGTCAGTACTCTTCATCATTAGCCTATACTCTAAGAAATAACCAAAACCATTGCTTCTGCAGTCATGACCCCTTCTTTCCCTTATACCTCTCCAAAACATAGAACAAGTACCCCTCAATTCACTGAAAAAGTTATCATCAATAGCACGTGTAATGCCCTGTTACTAGTTTGCAGAGTGGAAAGGGGAAGAAAGAGCCTGGAAATATATCCTCGGGCAGCACACGATCACAACTCTGGGTTTCAGAAGCACATGGTCCAAAGAGCTGCCCACACAAAACTGAATAGGATACAAATACAGTGCAACACACCAGTGTGCCAAATCAAAGATCTCCTATGCTATATTTTAAATCGTATCATCTCTAAGTAATACTACCGGTGCTGTGCTACTGTAGTGTGTACACAGAGGTATGCCTAATATGCTGTTAAAATGACTCCCCTCATATTGGTATTATGCTGAATTCAGCCTCCCGAATCCTTCTGCAAACAAAACTGCTGCAGATGAAGTGACCAGTGAGTGAAATAACGAGTAACCAGACCAAATGGGCCAAGATCGCATCTGCAGAGCTCTTGAACGTTCTACTCTCAAAGGGGAAGGGGAAGGTAAAAACCTATCTTAAGGTTATATTAAAACAATGCCCTCTGTTCAAAATATTTGCTAAATAATAGTGTGTGTTGTTTTAAGCAAACTTCCTTTTTTCTTTAAAAAACATTTTTAATGCTTCAACAGTGTATTACTAAATAAACTGACAAAACATCTCAGCGCTAACATAAACGTGCAATTTTAATGCCTTCTAATCACACAAATCAGCACAAGATTTTTGTACTTGTGCATGACCTTCTTCAAATTATCCCTCCATTTTGGCTGAATCAGAATGAGCGTGGGCTATTTGATAAAAAAAAAAAAAAACCACTAAGTGTGTGAAATGAGGGGCCCTCATCGCTTCTGCCAGACTCCTCTTGACAGAATGATGATAGAAGCATCACATCCCTGGGAGAGTAAATGCAAACTGACAAGAGATGAGCCTTTAGATGTTGAATATAATCTTGAATTGTGCTTGAAGTGTCTTATTATCTTGTCTTTTGATGTCTGAAGGGGTGGCTCATTGTTAGAAAAAGGAAAGCCCTTGCACATCTTTGCCATCTTTAAAAATTGTTTGGCCTTTAACAACTGCTTTTCCAACTAATGTCCATTTCTCCTGACAATAAATATGGCAGGTCGTCAGCAAGTGACAAACAATTTACTTTACATGCCAAGCTTTTATGGTTTTTGAGAGCTCATGTGGAAGCATATTTTAAAAAGCAGTAGGAAATTAGCACCATTACAAATGTTAAGATGGCTGCATGTGTGTACTTCACTGTGTGGTTATTCATTACTGCTATGTTTCTGTTTTAAAGTCCTGTCTTTCCTGGGTTCAGACTGTTGTTGAAGTTCTTTATTTATCATTGACTAAAAATAGTCAATGAAAAATAAAGAGCAAGAAGCAATTTTCTTCTGCTCTAAAAAAAGCACTATTACAGATACACAGTACATGGGTAATGCATAACATCATATTTATTAATCATAAAAAATCAATATCAGTAGTGGTATGGCACAGTTTACCTGTACTGCAGACCCTCAGAATCGCATCACTGTTTTTTCCACCTTCAACCAGCTTGACTTTTTTCTTTCTTTTTTTTTTTTCCTCCAAACTTAAAAGTTTAATGACGAATCAGATCAATATGATTCCTTAGCAACTAAATCACAGGCGCACTAGTTTTTCCTGTCACAGCACCAGTTTTGCGAAAGCAGTCAAATTCTTTTTTCAGGTCTCCGTCACTCTGAGAATCCATAAGAATTCTCAAATGGATCATAAACTGTTACAGGGTTCAGGTTATTGTATCATTATAAAAATGTATTGATACAGTACAGATGACAAGACATGCAGCTCTTGTGCTAGACTATTACAACCATCTGAATACCATAAGAAATATCAGATATAAACAAAATAAAACAGTCAGCAGTAAGCTGTCTTTTAGGGAAACCTTTTTTTTTTTTTAAACTGTTTTAACCTGGTTTGAAATAAAGCAGTTTCAAGAAGGCACAGAAAAAAATACAAAATCAGAAGAATGGGTTATTAAAAATAGTAATAAAAAAGCCCCACCTGACCAGACCCTAGAGATTTTTTTAAAAATCATTGCAAGAAAGGGCCTGATTCCGCTCCTTCCAATAAACATGAATGTTTTGCTCCTGAGTTTTCAGATGGAGTATAAAACAAAATCCTCCCCCCACCCCTCCCTCTCCCTTCCAGTACAGCCCCAGATAGCCCCACTGCCTCTGCTAGAAAGGTGCACCAGGTGTTGTAATATGCCAAACGCACACTGACCTTTACACCAGACCGGGGTCTGCTGTTACACACAAGCTTGAAATATGTAAAGTGCTATTCATAACACACCAGCCATCATTTTACACAAACGAGATAACGGCGATGTGAGGAAGGCTCAGCCCCCAAACTCAATCCCTTTGAGGTCCAGGGTCACAAGCTGAAGTCCCGCAAATCCAAAGTTGCTCATTGACTAGGACATCTCATCTGAGTAAACCTTTGCATCATCTGGTCCCTCTTTTATTCATTGCCTCATAAAAGCAAAGAGATGAGGGGGCTGAGGGAGAGTGAGAAGGACCAGCTGATTGAAAGATTTTTTTTTCTTGGCAGCAACTGTTATGAGAAGGTTCACTGTGCTGTATCCACGCAGTTAAAATAAGGAGACTCTGAAAGCAATGCATCAAATCCCATCAACACAGCCACATGAGTTTCCTTTGCGTTCTTCATACCAAGGGAAAAAACACCACTCAAATGACTTATGTAGATGCTTTTATTGCTGGATATTATAATTAAATTTACTATGTTTATGAGAGTAAAGTATATTCAATTAGTGGAAAAAATATTTTAAAAATATTTTCACTTTCTGATTTTTTCCAGTTGTAAATTTCATTTTTCCTTCAGAGAGATTTGTAGCTTGTAGTCACAAATATTTATGATTTCAGGCAAGGAAGCATAAGAAAGGAGGAGAAATATCAAGCCTGTACATTTACAATCACCTTTGAGATCATATATATCTATCTAATTTCTTCCTCCCCCCTATTTTAATCACTGCTGATTTTTCTAGTCATGTTTTTGTTTTGGTAATAACTACCATTTATGTCAATAACTACCATTTATGGTCCTTAATTTTTTTTAATGCCTAATTATGGTAATCTGCCCTACCTGTCGCATAAACATTCCCTAAAAACTTTACATAGGTTCCAACATTGACACACTGTCCCTGCCCACAGAAGGTGAGATTCTGCCACAGATATTGCCTGCTTCCCCATGGCAGAACTGCAGAGGTGGAGTTTCAAGGACTTTGTAATACATACACATACCTGTGTGGTGTAACCACAACCATAACCCTAGGACTGGTTCAGTAATTCATCTTGTGTTAAACATGAAGGCAGCATAATTACAGAGTGGTTGCTCCTTCTTGTCAACATGTTTGCTTAGCTGATTTTAGCTCCAGAATTTGGGAAGCTGTACAGCAGTGACCATGTTAGAGAGGCGGAGGCCACGGACTGGTGTGCAAGTATTGATAGGGCAAACACCCCACTAAAATCTCCGGTCTTCCTAGCATGTGATGGATGATGACCTGAGCCCTGTCAGAATCTGGCCTCATGTTTATTCAAATCACTGAACAAACATGACATCTCTACACAGTGCGAATAAATCCTAATTGTATGCAAAAGAAAACACAAAAACTGTCCCATATTGTATTTGCTCAAGAGATTAGACTGAATTCAAATGATCTTCTTTCCTTTCCGGTTAACACTGGGGCTATCTCAAGAAATAAGTGCACATACTTAATAGTACAATATATTAAATTATGCCTTAAGGTAAGCAATTCTGGCTTCTTGATTAAACACAGGTTTTAGATCACTCGTTGCAAGGAACAACCCCCCTCAAACAAAGCATGGAAACCCAAAGCAGACCTTGACAGACAGAGAGACAAAATGCATACTGGTAGACCTGAGCAAGAACTGTCTGTGCACAGCTGTATACACTTCAAGCTGTGTGCACATACTAACAAGCAGCACAAGAGAGGGGAACAGCTCCAAACTCCGTTGTAAGGAAGGAGAGGGGCAGAAAGGGAAGCCAGCACTTCAGTTTTTACTGACCCTTTTCTTCACAGGCCATGGTGCTTCTGGTTAGAATAACAGGGTAAGCTGTAAGGCCACTGCAGGCTGGGGGGGTACTTCCTTCATATTCTGATGACATGCTAATAATTCTGTATTCAGTAACTTAAAAACAAGACTTTAAAAACCAGGGCTACGTCAGATAGACTGGAGTGGAAAATGAAAATGGCTTAACAGAATCTCTAATGGTCAAACCACACAACCACCATCTGAACTGAAAGGCAAAATGACCTTTTTAAAAGCTAGTATTAATGTGCTTCTATAAACTCCAAGCTAGTTTTCAAGGAAGTAATCTAATGATAGATTGCTGCAGTGAATACTGTTCTTAATGCAAGAAAATCTTTATTTCTTATTTGTGTAACATTTAAAACTTCTGAGCAACATGGAATTGTTTTGGACTCTCTATTTTTTTTAATTGCTTTAAAAAATCATGATATTCCTGTCACCCTGGCTGATAACTTATAGTATAAAGGATAATACAGTAATCTATGTATATGCACTCAAAATATTGGATAATATATTAATTTATATATTTATGTGTGTGTATATACACATAAACTTTTGTAATCACTTTCAAGTAGCATGATTTCCCTGTTTTCAGAAATGTAACATTTCCCTTAATACAAGTTCAAACTGTTCAGGAATTAAAATTATGGTTTACCTTTCTGAAAAGAAAGGACATCTGATAAGAAAAGCAAAACTCCCACTCTCCCAACAACTCTTCTTGTATATGCTAAAATAAAAATAGAAATCCAAACTACTTTTAGGGACAGACATGCAGTAGTTTAGTGTTAAACAAACATGTTTTAGTATGGCAGGGGCGTGGGTTGTGCATTGACTTGGTAGACGGAGATATGCCTGGAATATCTAGAGAGAGTACCCCATTTCAGTTTCTCTGAAAACAGCAGGTTTTATTTAGCCATATGGGATGTGGTGCTATTCTTCTCTAGAAGACCTCTGCCTCCAAAGTAAAAGGGCTTAGTCCTGCTTCTGAGAGCATCAAAGCAGTATCACAACATAACTTTTCCTTTGTTTCATACTGATATTGATTTTGCTTTTTCTACAGTAGAAAGAGAGGAAAATGAGACTTTACACTAACAAATATCCAACCATTTCCATGACAAAATAATCTTCCTGTTAAAACCCACAAACAAAAAAATTATGACATATTTCATTTTATTCTGCTTTTGCCCCTGTTCAGCATTAATTTTCTCATTAAGTTGTCATTTTAATGTGACTTCTACCACTAAGCTCATCAGAAATGATTCTGTAACTAGAAAAATAATGTTATTTTGGTAGTACTAATGGTAGTACTTGTGGTAGTCATGTAAGTAGTCAGAAAATAAACCATTAATGGAAGAAACATTAATATACTGAATACAGAATTAAATCCAAGCATGAAAAGCCAGAAAGCAGATCTTTCCATCCTCTGGCTATCACTCCTCAAAATAAGGGACCACAGGTGACGGATGCAACAGAAGAAACAGATTAGCAAGGAAAAAGAATTAAAACAAAGAACCACCCACAAATGTCAGAAAGAACAAAACCTAGGCAGACAACACAACAAGGAAAACCAAGCGCTACATAGGATATTAAAGAGAAAAATGATCCACAGGAGAATGGCAACTGTTACTATGAGCTTCCCACAGCTACCTCTGCCTTTGGATATTTTTAAAAAATTTATTAACCTGACAGCAGGAAACTTTATACAGATTGCCCCTTTACAGGGTGCCAGCTTGGTATAAGCACTTGCTATCTCTTTGTTTAGCATAAGGAAATCAAGAGAGGTGTTAAGTGATGTCATGTGCAGATTTGGGCAAATCTAACTTTGCCTCCATCTGCCTCACCCGCACATTTCCATGGAGAACTTGCTTAATCATGTGAAGTCCAGCAGAAATACCCAATTCTCCATCCCTCTCTTTTCTATGTTTGCTTCCTTTTTAATGTGCAAGTGTCTGATCTATTATTAATCTCAAAACACAAACCGGCAAGGATCTCAATCAAAGAATGTAACAGTTCTTTCACAAATTACCTGTTTACTGTCTAGTAGCCAGCAAGTCCCCTTTGAAACAGCCAGCCATTTATGTTGCTTTTAAACAGGTTTGCTCATATTTTTATAACTTCAAAGACAGGGAGAAGAAAGATTAACTAATTAAAAAGGAACTATTTGTCATCCAGTCATACCAATTACATACTAGGATTTAATTCTTTTTTTTTCATTCTCGCTCTAATGTTTTTCTGTATAAATATATTATACAGAAATTCAGAATTCAAGCCTCATTTAAGAAACACATGACATATATTTAGCAAAGAATTAGGAATTCATGAGAACAGAGCTGTCTTAAAAACCACAAATAACTTTCTCCACACTTAAAATAGCTTTTGTTGTTTCCTTTTTTAAAATAGGCTGCCTTTGTCACAACTCAGACACAGCAAGAAGAGACTTATTTATTTCCATACTAGCAAGGGATGGGGGCTGCAATATTTGCCCTTCATCAGCCCAATATTGCTTTCATCAAAGGTTAAAGGAGTAGGACTCAGTCTCCTCAGAGTTGGAATATACGTGCTAACATCAGTACCACCACAGCCTGAGCTACCTGCAATACCTAGGCACAGCAGGAACACTGAGCTAAGGATGGATTTTCTGTCTCACCATTGCATCGTGCTTTGTGTTTAAATAGTCATAACATCTTTTTAGGCTTTAATGGGCATTTATTCCCCATTCACAAGTGAATCCCCCACTGACTTCAGTAAGAACTCTGTCAAGGAACCGGACAGTAAAATTACTCAGACTAATTATTTAAGTCCCTAACTGTTTACAAACACTATTTTAAAATGTTCATATTGACCATATCATTCAGAAATAACAATCAATCCCACAGCCAGATCTTCAGATTCTTTGAAAACTTATTAATTGAGCAAGACATCACTGGATTCTAGAAAATGGATTTACAAGCCTGCGTAACCACCCAGTTCTGTAAAAACAAGCCACCTATTAACGTTCGTCATTGACACAGTCTTTGCAATGAAATAGTACTCCTAATCCACAGATTACTTGCTTTATTAGAAGTATCACACACTCAAACACCAGCAGGTTTGGTCCTATCAGAACAAAGTATCCACAATGTGGAAATTACTGCATAAAATTTTGTGAAGAGACAAGAACCTTTATATGCAGATTAAACATACTTGAAAGATTTGGTGCATCTAAAAGAAAGCTCCTATTTTAATATTGACATCATTTGGGCCATGACCTTCCCTATCAAAAAAGAAATATTCACTAGAGCTTTAAAACACTGCAAGAGCAAACACACACTGATTGCTTTCACTGAAATTACCAAACCTTATCAAAGTATTCCTTACGGACAGAGATCTTATGGCCTTTAAAATTTGAGGATATAACCAAAACACTGAGAATCATCCTTAAATACACTGATGAAAATAAAGCTCTTAGTCTGAAGGCCTTTTTTTACCCCCACAGGCTAGATATGTTGTTAATGATGATAATGTGAGCTTCCTCACAGCAACCTGGCAATGACCTCTGCTCTGACCTGGAGAGACCACTGTCTCAAGAGGTAAAAGACAATTTAGTCCTTTAATCCTTTGTAACTGAAATAACTCCAGTGTCATAAATTCTAATCAAGGCAACTCTGGTTGTTATATATAAAGAAAATAGTAAAAAAAATAACTTATGTTTCTTTAAAGAGCAATACGAGTGATCTACTAGCAAGACACAATCAGCTAGAAACAACTTCTACTGTTTCGCTACAGCATATATGTGTACACTTCTACTGAGAGATGCACGCAGTTCTGAAACACTGGTAACAATATGGGAGAGGAAAACAGAATCCCAAAGCCAATGCAGGGGTTTGAAAATAAACCCTTGTTTACGGAAATGTGTGCAGATTCATTTAACTCCAATATCCCCCTCCATATTTCAGGCATACACAACATTATGGGAAAAGCAAAAAACTGGTAGTAAATCAAATGAAACCAGAGTCTTCAGATCCAGCACAGGAAATCTAAGATTTAATTTCATCTGAACAAAACCTTGCCAGAAGAAAAAAAACCAAAACAAAAACCAATCAACCAACCAACCAAACAAAAAAAAGCTAGCAGTCGTCTTTTTTTGCTGTCTTGCAATTATTAAATAGGAAACACTTGTGATCCACAATTACAGGCTTGGTCTTGCACTCACTACATACTTAGAGCTTTATTTATTTCAGTAAGTTTGATGTATAGAACTACAGAATGAATCTCAAAGATCAACTTTTTATAGTACAGTTAATTTACTTTAATATGCAAGTACATTCCCAGCTTTCTTTCTACAATCATCTAATTACGTCACAAATTACCTTCAATTAAGGACTGGATCTAACTTCAGAAAAGCCAGCTTCAGTCCACAGGGGTTTTTGGTGCTTGGACTTCTTCCCTGGGATTTTTACTGTATAGAGAAATGTATGCACATATATACATATCCATGGTGTCTATAGCAACTTTTGAATCTCAACAGTTACGATATTACTTAGCTAAACATGAAGGTTTTGTGGGGTTTTTTTTTCTAAATTTCTTTTCAGACCAAAACTTCGTAACTTATTCTAAACTTGTTTAATGACATTGTATAAAATAGCAACTAGGATTAATTTAGGATCAAATTCCAACATGTTTATTGAAGTGAAGCTATCACTAACAAAAGCTTTCTTGAGTTATAGCTGTGGCATTTGGCCTGGGTTACTATTTTGAAGCATACTGCAGAATAAGACAAGCTGATTTGAAAATTAAACCACCAGGAATGTCCATTTCTCCATTTCTTTATTTCTTAATTACATCATATGATTAAAAAAGGAGATACTGCTTCACAAACATTTTAAAGGGTAAATAATAAATCACAAGATCTCTTGCAAAGCCACTTTGCCTCACACTGCTCAGCAAAACCGGGATTTCTGTAACCGAAACACTCTAGCTGTGCTAATTCCACACTTCAAAACTCTACTTCTGAGCTCATGTGTTTCAGGACAGAGTCCTTTGCCAACATTTTGTACTTCAAAAAGTATTTTTCACCATGGTTTTTACTCCCTTCTTGTTTCACATGGTTTCAGTATCGAAAGGTATTTTAGCATGCAGGTATGCAGATTCCAAAAAGTCCACTGGTATAAAGACACAAGGGGAAGGTTACAGCTGTAAACCACTGTGACTGCAGGACAGCCTATTCTTTCAGGGGGAAAAACATCTCAAACAAAACCAAACCCTAACAAAAAACACCCACCATCACCACCAGAAAGCAAGGCAGTAAACAACAAGCAAGCACAACCCCTCTAATCATGGCTGCTCCGGTCATCACTCGCAGGTAACAACTGCACCACAGTGACAAAGTGCATCTTCCCAGACACCTGTGCACCAGTTTCAAGTAGGAGCTATTTCCAATCATCAGAAACTTATCCAGGCTCGTCCTGGTATTTCTGAGACCTACAGAGCTGCACCACTCACCTGCTTTGTCACTGACAGCAAAGCACCCGTAAGTTTATTGCATTCCTAAGTCAAAAAAAGTATTATTAATTGTACTCCTGTTCTTTCCTCTCCTGCAGCAGGGACTGTTGTTGAAGAGTGCCCTCTGCTACCAGAACAAAAAATAAACACGCACTGTTTCTATGGCATGCCGTGAAATGCCACAACAAGACAGTTTGAGAAAAAATGAGGTGGATTTTAGGAAAAGGTACAGGTGATCAATAGAGATCCTTGCAGAAATAAACCCGTCCATCCAAAGAAGCTAAGAAGAACGTGTCTAGTGAGAAAGAAAAAAAAAGCTTTGTATCTAATCATTTAACTTGGATCATCTATGTTCAAATAAGGCTGGTGAAATATTTGCTAACATCAACAAGACACTCAAATGCTGGTCATTCGCTCCAACTAAATCATTGCATGATTTCCCCAAATTTTCCAAAAAAAACATGAAAGCAGCAGCATAGAAAAACTTTGTTCTCTATGGACCCGTCTCCTCCCTTTGACTTTCTAAAATGCTCCTCCCTCTCCTGCTTAAGAGATTTTGGGCAAATTTTCACAGAGCAAATATTTAATGTTAATGTAAAAAGAAAATTATCTCTGATCACATGAAAGATGGAAGAGAAAATTGTCAATTTCTACACCATCACATTGCCGCAAGCCCACAAATAATTGAGTTTCAGAGACTGCAAAGAAAGGCCTGAAGTATGCATTCCTAACGTGCTATTCCTAACATTAAACAAAGAGAAACAGCTACAGCATAGTGTTCCATAGTTATGTATGAAAGCTTTAAACAAACAATTATTTTAAATATTTACTGCAAATCTATCTTAAGGGATACACCTGTGACAAAGGCTGATCATCTTCATTTAAAATAAATTTGCTCAGTTTGATACTCAAATGTATCAAAATAGCCATATTGTCCTTTTATGTTCTAAAAAGTTACTAAATTTAACTGACAAGGGCTGTTGCTATAAGATCTGTAGCGTGTCATAATTGTAGCAGAACCCCGATAAATGGTACACAAGTTCATACTGAGGCAGTTGAACTATCCACTTTTGTTTACTTAGGAACATCTTTCTAGCAGTACAAGAATCAAGCTAGCAAACATATTCCACTGGCAACAGTACAATATATTAATTTGGAGCGTTTTCATTAGTGCTTTTAGGGACATAAGTTTTATTTGCAGTTCAGGAGACAATATATTGTTGCTCACCATTTCCCACATGGCAACTCTAATGAAAGTATCTGTGTGTATTTCACTATCACTGTAGAGCATCCGAACGACAGTGGCTCAAAAAATATCCTGCCTTTTACTGCAAGACTTGCCTGATCTAAAAACAAACAGATGTTTCACTACTCTCTAATTAAAAGTCCAGTTGCTGATTTTTGCATATGCTTTGCTATATTAAATAGATGCAGCCTAAACATTTGAGCAAATAAGATACATAAGCACAGATGAAGATATTTATACTATTCTAGACCACTAATACCACTCTGAATTTTACACATTAAAATTATTTCCTGGATGAAATGGACTAAAATAATTATTATATGCTTTCTGAACATTCAAACTGCTAATGGAAATTATGCTTTCCATGGAAACAAAGATTACTAAGAGGGTGCTTAAAAATTGATGTGATATTCAGTAATCGTCATTACTGTAATCCAAAAATTAAATTTTAGGATTTTAAAATTATTATTATTTTCCTGTATCTGAAGTTGCTTAGTAAAACATTTTGTGCTCTATCTTTTACTAAGGGGTAAAGAACATTTTAAAATAAATTTTCACATATTCTTTTGTTTAAAAAAAAATCTTGCAGCTCCTACTGTAGCTGTAATACTGAAATGTGAACGCTGGTACAGATTTATTTACAGATTATGAAATCAAAACTTGAATCTCAGAAAATGGGCTCTCACCCTCTTTCCCTTAAAGCTGCATTCTCTTTAAACAAGATCTCTTGCCCTTCAACTTCCACCTACAGGATTCCGTAAAATAAGGAAATGCTTGCTCCATTTATATTAAGGTTTGTCTCAATTCATAAATGGAAATAATTAAAAGCAACTCCTTCAGGAAAGCAGTCCCTCTAAACCCAAAATGTCACTATGTACCATATAGTGCTGCTCAAGCTCAGACATCTATCAACATCTATCACTCAAGCACGCGCTTCAACAACTCTGCTCCCTTTTCTGATTAGAGATCAGAGTTGCTTGAGTTGGTTTACAGGGTGTCATCCGTTTGAATGACAGATGTCTGTGTTGGAGTGCCACTCTTGCTGCTTTTGTTTTGATTGTGAAAGGTTTTGCTCTTCTGTCAAAATTTAGACTATTTAAAAATAAATAAAAATTCAAAGGGTAATTTCTCTTCGCACAGGGCTTTAGAAGAACTATTTCATTTCTAACATAAATTCCATAAACATTAGCTCCATGTGCAGTACCCTTGGTAGCCTTTGTTTACTCAGTACAAAGTGCTGGGAATGTTTCAGCTTTCTTCAGCCAGCTTTATCTTTACCATATAAAAGTATAACTTTTCAATTGTATCCAGCCTTAGATAAAGCTGGTAGCATAAGAAACACATCAGCACCTAACACAACACATGTTAACAAACTACTCCAAGAAAATTATCCCCCCCTTCTGTTATTTTTACATTAGATCAGATGTTATTTTTACATGGATCAGATGGAAACATAAACTATCTGCAACTTGCATAAAATAAGTTCACTGTTGACAAAAGTTTTCAGGACTGACGCTGTCATTCTGCTAACCAGTTGCAGTGGGTGCAGAGGGCTGTATGCCTGCATGCTCCAAGCTACTCCTTCCTACTTAGAAGAAAATTGAGAGAAAGGAGGAAAAAAAAAAAAAAAGAATGGGGGGAGATTGCTCTTCCGGACAACATGGTAGCAGTGAAATGAAATACCTAGACAGACTTACCGAAGAGCTTGCTGGGAGTGTCCTCGCTGTCATTTGATTCCACAGGCGCAAGCAGGGGCTCATTCAGCTCGTTGTCTGAAGTAGCTGCCTTGTCCTCACCTCTCAACTCTGCATTCATTTCACTCCGCAGTGACAGCAAGGGCTTACTGACTTGTCCAGCTATCATTGGATCCTAGGATGGGGGAGGGGGGTGGGGGTGGGGGGGAAAAAAAAGAGTAAGGGGAAAAAAAAAGTGGCAGCTTTGGTGTACGTATACTCTCTCTTCCACTCCCTCTAACACACACATACACACACTCTCTCTCTCTCTCTCTTATCTCTGGCTGCTCCTGCTGTTATTGCTGGCTGCAGTCAAGTGAAGAGCTATTACAGATCCAATGAGTTTTCCATTACTCCCCACCCTATTAAAGCTCAACTAGCATGTGAGAGATTCAGGATGCTTTGGAGGAAAAACTTCTATGAAAGCAACATAACCAACACAGCTTTAATTGTGGGATGTGCTTTTTTGTGTGTGTATGTTTTTACACCTCTCCCTGTCCTTAACATAGCAAGGAAAGAAATTCTTGTATGCTCCAACGGCACGGAAGAGGAGCACCCTGTGAGTGCTCCACAGTGATTTAAAGAGGCATCATCAGCTGTAAAACATTAACAAAATCAAATACACAGTTTCTAGCATTGCAGTATTTCTATGAAAACACACAGCAGCAAATAGCTATTTCATTACACACATTCAAGACAGATACAGATTTCTTCTAACTATTTCTGTCTTTGGGATACTATACTCCAAAAGTCCATAAACACAAACAGACATTTTTTCTTTTGAAAATAAAAACACAGAAACCATTCTTTAAAAGATAAAATTAGGGAAGATACTTACACAAAGGGTTTGCAATTATTCTTGCATTTGGGACATTATATCCACCATAAAACATTAAACACATATTTTATATTTTTTCTTGATGATTTGGATCTGTTTTATCTTCTGCTCACTGAGGACATTTGGGGGTCAGGCATTATTTCCAAGCACACTCTATTATTCCACTTGCAAACTAATAGGAATAATATCATGACAGCATGGAAACCAGAATTTAAAAGAAAAAAACCAAACATAAAATAAACCCATATAAAAGGAAAGGAACAAGTGACCTTGTTGCGCTCTCTGGCAGCTATTTATTGCAAAGTTCATGCCTAAATGGTTCTTATGCAGAGAACAGGTGACCAGCGAGCAAGTAGGTTGGTTGGCATGTTCCCTCTGTCCCGTCCTCACATTGGTCGATGTTTGCCTATGTTTTTTTTTAATGTATTCATGTCTGAAAAGTGAATTTGATATGACACATGATAATCTATGAAAATGTTAATCAATACAAATAGTTTAAGCTGTCATCAAATGCACTTCTTTAGTCAATACTCATATTGCTGAAAACAATGTCACTGTCACCAGGGCTTAATTTGCACAGCACTTAAATATTGGACTCTGTGCATCAATGCACTCCTCTTCAAATACTGTAGGTAAACACATTTTCTCCCTATTTAAGGCTGAAGCACTCAGCACGCATTTAGCTGAGCCGAATCCTCCCTTTTGAATACCTTGATAGGTCCACTGGAGGGCAAAATTAATACTTAATTGAATCTCACAGTCATCAAAATAATCAATACTTTTTTATTATTTATTCTTTACAGTCTGTTGACTGTTTCAAACCTCTGAGGGAATGGTGGAAAGGATTCATGGCTTTGAAACACTGTCATTTAACAAGGTAATTTTCAGTGGGGCATTAGGGGTTGTGAAACATATAATAAAACAAAAATGGTGGCTTATAATAGGAAGAAAGAAAAGAATTATATTTCTGCCATCTAACAAAACAGGATAAATAAAAAAGCAAGTGCGAGAGGGAGAGGGAGAAAGGAGGGGGGAGAGGGAGAGAAAGACTGGCTTTTGAAGGGTTTTATCATATCAAGAGCAGAGCTGAGCTTTCATAATGCTGACATTTCTCATCCTGACAATCCTAAACAAGTGGAAAGGATGAGATCGCAGATATCATCTTTCATCACATTCCCCAGCTTAAGAACCAACATGACAGCTTCTCTCCCCTTTACACTGTTAATTACTAAATAAAATACTGCTCTCTGTCAGCATTAGATTATTGCAGATAGCAACCACAAACATTACTCCATTGTTTTGCTTTGCCTTTTTTTTTTTTTTTAAACCAGTGATACCTACCCTGAACTCTTCAGAAAATAAATTAGGCTTGTGTCTACATATTGTAAATATATGAAACATAATCAATTTAATCAATGTGGTCAATCCATGTTATCGTCAATCTAAATTGCTGGTGATTTATTAACATTTCATTTACTGTATTTATTAGCCAGCAACAACCAGAACATTTCTTAGATGTTTATGTGGAGGAAACAGAAGTTAATACATTTATTTTGCAGGTGCCGTAAAAAACAACTGACTTGTTTTGCCTCATATTCATATTGCATTATGGACAGTCATTTACTGAGGCAAAAATTTTGTTTGTTTGCCTCCATACACTAAATAATGTATTTTATCAGATTTTGCAGCTAAAGGTCACTGTGAACTCAAACAGGACTGTTTCAAAGACTGGACTCCTGCCCTCAGTTTCAGCTATTCAAAAACTAACATCAAGAGTGGTTCCTTAACAAATGTGCATCAGGACAAAATTTGACCCTTTTCATCAAAATGTTTTGGGGAGGGAACTAATCCTGTCCACAGAGCTAATCTGGGGGCTAGCAGCAATTTAATGGAAGATGCTGAATCACTAGGACTCTAAAGCCTCAGCTGCCAAATTCTGAAGTTGAATACACAAAAATTGGGAGGAAAAATAGTGTAGAAAATGTGACAACACTGGAAGAAACCTCAACCCTTAGATGTCAGTGAATTCCCAGCAACTTCAACAGGGCCAGGATTTTACCTGTTATATACATTAATAATTCGGCCTCATCTGGAGTACTTTGTTCATTTTTGGTTAGCCCATCTAAGATAAATCAGAAAGAGATGTGCAGTAAGAATGATAAGAGATTGAAAGGATTGGGGATGTTTACAGAAAAGAGTGAATAAGAACAAGCATGATCAAAGTATACAAAATAATAAATGGCAAGGAGAAAATGTAGATCAGGAACTACTCACCCTACCTCATCTGAGAAGAAAAGGGGCCTCAACTTTAATGGAAAAGTCATAAATCTAAAAAGAAAAGAGACTTTTCCAAACCATAAGCAGTGAAAAATCTCTGGAACTCACTGCTGCAAGGTATCACAGAGGTACACACTTCAGCAAGCATCAACATAGTCACTCACATGCCTGGGCAGACTCCTGGTAGTGAATTTAAAACAGCTTTACAAACACAGAGCCAAGGCCTACAAGAACTGAAATAAGCTGCTGCCACCTCCCTCAGATGGTACCAGAACCTGTAGTTAACCCTCAGGGTCGAGCTCTCTGTCAGGCAGCAAATGAATGACAACTTTTTCCATGAGCAGACAGATTAGTAACTGTCTACAATTTTAGTCTACATGAAGACTAAAGAAATCACATAAATGATGGGTTCAGGGAAGGTTTTTTTCCCCTTCAAAAACCAGGCATTTTTAACTTCAGTTGTCTCCAGGCCTTCAATTGCTTTTCATACTTAAGAAAGTGTCTTCTGCAATGGATTATACATGATCAAAAACTATTCTTTTTACAAAAAGCAAACCAAATTCTAATTCCAGTGCACAGCAAGCGGTCTAAACTGCAAAATCCCTTGGGAGCCAAGGGGTTGGTTCCTATATTTCCCTATGGCATAGCTAAAAAACTCTCAAGTAGTTCCTCTGCCAGCTGCAGGCCCAGCAGCCTTCTCCCCATGATCTGCCCAACTACGAAGCCCTGCCCAGAGAAGACCCAGGGCATCAGCAAGGATGCATCAAACCAAGGAGCTGCATGAGCTTCTTCAGTGGATAATCCCATCATAATGCGTTGATCTCCCTGCTCTGAATGTCTGTGGGCTTGAGACTCAGCATTTGCTTATTGGAAGGTGTTACCAGGTTCTTCCATTGACTGATAACCACACAAAAGTTTTAGCTGTTCATATACAAAATTAATAATTCCACGAATGCATACAAATCTTCAAGATGAACTTTCTGCAAAAGGTTTATATGTTTTAAAAGTAAGAGGCAAGAGGTCATAACAGGGATGTAACGCATCAGAATTTCAAATAGCATAACCACAAGAGCAAAGTTCTAGTTATGTGAGAAGTAAGGAATTACAACCCCTTTATTCAAAGTATTCCTGTATACACCGCACATCGAGTGACAAGTTCTATTGCTGATACTCATATAACTTGTCATCTATTTCTTGTCCAACTAGCACTAGTAATTCCATACCTGCCTGTTTTCTATGAGATTTCACTGACAGTTTTGTGCAGCGAGTAGTCCTCCCTGCTGTGTCTCTCCCTCAAGGGTGGTTTATACCTCCTGTAATTCAGTTGCAGTACCTGCTACACCTCTGTTCAGCTCTACCACTCCTTGATGACTTAAGCAGTTGGGCTTAATTTAACAGTAAAAAACATGTTGATTTGCAAATGCAAGTTACAGTTCTGGTTACACACCGTATTTTAAAAGCCTTTACCTGCAGCACTATCTGAAGTACAGGAGAACATTTATCACTGTGTTAAAAGCTCTTCTTCTACACTTTAAGGGTAAAAAGGTACAGTGTCTAAGCAAAATTATTTAGTAATCAAAGACACCTCTTAAAGGAAACTGTATGTTCTTGGTGTGAAATATGCCCTAGGCAGAAATCTAAAAATGGGAGAATGTACTAATTTTAATCCTTAATGTAGGACTTGGGTGATAATAGGGCTTTATAAAAGCTTCAAACACTGATTTAGTCACTGGTCTAAATTTTGTACTTACTGCACCATAAACATTGAATTTAATTACTTTCTAAAATTTTAATTAAAAGAAAAAGTAATTCCTTTGTTTTGCTTTTCACTTTTCCCTTAATTTGAAATTACTTTGTACAGACTTTATTTATCTGGCTTAGAAGTACTTTGAAATTAATTTTCTGATTTTTAAAAATATAAAAAAAATTCTGCCGTTCCTCTATGATTCTGATCTCCCACAGACTTCTATTTAGGACATACACAATGCATATGTTTGAGCAAATACTCAAAAAACTCATATATACCAATAAAGTTTACACTGTTAATACATTATTCTAATTACACCAAAAAAGTACTTAAATTCTTGCTTTTTAAAATTTTTAATCAAGACAGAGCACCATAACAACCTTGTATAAAGCTATTCTAAGACATAACAGCCTACAGGTTTTGAGTGAGGAAAACATTAGAAAGACTCTACGGCAGTGGAAGGATTGGATTTGTTTTCTATCAAACACCAGTGAAGCTTAGTACTACATTACTCTTAGGAACTAGTCCTTTCCTTCATCTTACTGCTTTTAGAGGTATTTAATTGTCTTTCCATAACTAATGCTTTCTCATGGACAACCTTTGATTCTTTCTTCTTTGAACATTGCTTTATCTGCTTTCACTAATGTGCTGATACTTCTAAACCAAACTATCCATAGTCTGGTTTATGCAAACTGCTTTGAGTCAGCCCTTTGTCCCCTGCCTGCATCAGACCATTGCTACCTGTTGGTTGTCACTTCTCTAAAAAGTTACAAAGAAAAATCTCATTTTCTTCACAGCCACCCATACTGCCATGCTTTGATGGATGTTTCTCAAACAAGACTGCTGGTATATGATCACTGATCTTCCTTCAATTACTTTGATCTTGTACTTCCATTAACTGCATTACATATATACTTATATTACCTGAATTACTTATATTTAACTTTCTAAAATTTTCAGTGTTGCCTCACCTTCCTCTTATAGCAAAAAGCTGATAGATCCCCAGCTCGTCTCACTCAATCTGAATTATCAACCAAAACAGCATCCACATATTTTCAGCTAAAATGGTGTTTAGTCTTTTCATGAAAAATCTCTGTAACAGAAGATTCTTCTCTCTTCTCAATACTAGTCTGACTTTGGATATTGCATTTTGTCCACGTTGCAGATAAAAATGAGCATTTCCCAGTTAAAAATACCATAACTACCTATCCAGTGCCTGATTATATTAATGTTACTAATAGTACTGAACTTTAACAAATTAATTTGGAAAGTTAGAGGGACAATTACTGTCCGTGGTGCATTCTTTCATTTAAATACCCTTCTCAGGTTAGGCAGTAATGCTAGGATGATCTCCATTTAGTTAATTCATTTTAAGTCCTCTGGAAATTGAAGTTGTTAGCGTTGGTTAGCATAATATCTGACAGAAGTAGGGTCTTTCAGAAACTCATGGATGTTTTAACTGTAGCTTTAGGAATCATTAACTTGAATAAATTTTTTTAAAAAACACTAAGCTATACATGTCAATGTCCCTGGAATCACTGTTTCTAGAGATTGAAATACCACATTTTCAAATAATAATTTTAAAAACCCTCACTAAACATATCTGCCCCCTAAACTTTTTTCCCCTGATGAAAACATTTCACATATTTCTTACACCTATTGAGACCAAGCTGAAAAGTTCACAAGAGAAGTCCTAGACAATTTGCTGGTCAGGTTGCTCTGCAATATCCTGACTAGAGGCTGCAGGATGGGAATACGTACGCAGCAGCTACACAGTACTAAACAGCTATGTCATTTATTTTATAATCAAGTTAGGTTTATTGCTCTATATGTACCCCAGAAGTAATGCTGTATGCTTCAGACAGGAAAGAAGGATGAAGGATGTTGGTTTCGCCATAGAAAAAGTGAGGAACAACTACATCACTGTAAGAGAGTGCTATGTCTCTGGTACAGAAAAAACATTTCTGGAACTGGCTGGAAAGGAAGGCTTCTATGCATGAATCCAGATATGTCATGTTTTTCCTGACCCACAAGACAATTAGGAATAACTAATACCCAGAGTACACACAGTAGAGAAATTTTACTTCAAACGTTGCTTTCAATTCTTGGAGTTGACATTAATTATTCTGATCCAATTATTAATCTGATTTAAAAATCACTCTACTCATCTTGTTGCAAACCATTTAATCTTTAGAATTTTCTACCACATACAGGGCAAATCTATATAAAACTTTCCTATGTTAATTAGGATAACAAGAGTTGTAATTCTCACCTTGTCCCAATTATAATAATTCCCCATTTAAATGACATTCTGGTTTACTGGAAAGGAGCTTGTTCATCTGTGAACACGTAACAGAATTTGGTATGCATACAGAGATTAAGAGCCACAGAAACTACTACAATGGTCCTCAAGCTACCTGATAGATACCAGCACACAGCCACCAGGAGACATAACAGGTCTTGAGAGAAGCAAGAGAAAGCAACCTTCTTCCAGCCACACAAAAGCCGACCCAGTTTTTGAGTAACCAGAAGATCAGGCCCTACAGATCATGACAGGACAGAGGTGGAACAGGCAGAGACATTTTGACTGGTGCCAACATGGTTCAATAAGCCTTCAAGAGCCTTTCCAACCTAAATGATTCTATAAGATCATTGAATCAAGATACTTCCTATTCTTCTGCCATATGGTCTCCAAAAAGGAGGAGATGACACAGGACAGCAATTAAATCTGGAATTAGAAGATAGTTCTTATCAGGATTAAAAGTTTGACACATTTTCTTCATAGGAGTAGTGGATAATTCCCACTATTCTGTCAGTTTTATTATGCAGAGAGATATGTCAAACATAAGAAACCATCCAGAAAATTATAAGCCTGCAAGAATACTTGCATACTGTGGGGCCAGCTTACCAGAAGATTTGAAAAAAATTCCATTATGAAGAGGAAGACATTGTCTTCCATACAAAAAAATCCCCAAAACAAACCTCTAGGTAAGTATTAATCATTCTTAGGAAAAAAATATACCATCCTACCCTAATGTAATAAACACAGATTGTATCTGTCTAAAGAATCTTTGCTATGAAAAAAACCTTCTAATTCACCCTGAAAATTATTTCACATTGGGGTGTTTCAGTCTCTGACCACCTGAAGGAGACACTGACCACCTGAAGGAGACACGATCCCATTTACCAAATTATTGCACTGTCTTCATGAATGCTCATGAGTCTGCCATTTTCATAACTTTTTTTCTTTCCTACTTGTCAATTTCTGTTTTGAATGGGGCTTAAGCACAAGACTTCTCTTTCCAGATGATCTTAGTGCATAAGTTAGAAGATCCTTCTAGAACCTACAGCATCCCCTTATCAACATTATCCTGCTCTTCATGAGGAAGGGCAGGCCATAAGTGGCCTCTTTGGAACTAAGAAATGTGATAAAATACTCCACTGGATATTCTAATTTAGTCTTTCTTGAAAGTTTGCTCATTAGGATTTTTACTACAAAAACAAAACCTTGATTTTACATAATATGTCAGGGTTTGCAAGTTGTAAAACAAAGAAGCAATTAACTCGTATTTTTGAAAATCAGAGCATGGGTTAAACAGTAACCTAGCTCAGCAGTCAATTCAGGTACCTGCATTTGGTACCTCAATTGACTAGAAAATTCTGAATTGATTTGGTACCTGAATTGATCTAGGAAAATCCAAATCAAAATCTGACCATAGCTCACTATGGACTTAGCCAAGTAACACCTTCAAAAGAAAATTTATTGAAACAGGGACATATCAACTGTAGTGTAATGAAGCAACCTTTCCTACTGAAATTTTTCTTGCTGAAGATTTTTAAAGTAGTTCTAATTCCAGTTTCATCCAACTCTTGGTTTGATTGCCACTTTTAAAAATAGTTACAATCTATGATACAATACACAGTCACAATCTAGACCAGCTTAGAAATTGGGTGAAACTTTTGAAATTGTTTATAAGTAAGAGTATATTTAAACAAAAACATACCAGGCAATTCAGGATTTCACCAGAACATCTGTCAAAAATTGCTGGAGATCTTCATTTCAGTATCAAATTTTTCTTTGTCAGCTTGAAACAAGTGAGAAAGTTTGCCTTTAGGAAAGCTTCTTTCTAAACGAGACTGAAAGCTTCCAAAATCTGAACCCAAACATAGGACAGTGCAGCCTTGGTTTTATATGTCATGTGATACGATGGTGGGCAGTGCTTATGGTGTTCTTCATGGTGCTTGCCTTAACATAGCATACTTAAATTCTAGTAACAAGTACTCTCACAGCATATCTACTGATACCAACACCTTCTAGGGGTGGAGCCCCAGATTTCCTTTTATCCACTCCATACATAGAATAAAATAGCAATAGTGCCCATTTAGCGAAGAAACTGAAAGCTTTGTCTGAACCGAGCCTTACTCAAGGCTTAAGCGTTGTTTTCCTTTGCAGATACTAGAAGATGCACTGCCATGAAACATTCAGCTCCCACATTACGAGTAAGAATCCTGTGTAGTTTTCCTGTGGTTCTCCTATGTTGACCTCATTTGACAGCAAAACCTGCTGTTATAACTGCTAAACACACCTAATAATGCCACAAATACTGCAGATCAATAATGTTATGCTTTTTATATTTTCCAAGCCTTTCCCATTGATAAATGAGTGCAATTTTTTGTAATCATTACAGAGAATCTTCAGGGTTACTTTTCTTCATACCAGGTCTTCATCAACACCTGGGTATCACACCTTTCTTTTCACATTGTAGAACACAACATATTAATTTCTGATTAAGTATACTCCAAATTCAACATGCCTTTAGCTATCAGTGTGTCACACCTCTAATGGAATTATGATAAGTACTTGGTTTTCTTTATTAACTCGAAGCCCAAAGGGTGCTTCACCTTTCATTGAATCATAGAATCATACAGTTGTAGGGGTTGGAAGGGACCTCGAGAGATCATCGGGTCCAACCCCCCTGCCAAAGCAGCTCCCTAGGACAATGGCTGTCAATGGCTTTAGACTGCCAGAAACTGCAACTATACTTACACACTCACAATGTTTCATTCATTATTCTAGGGTAGGATATGTCACAAACACCACACAGAGTAACAATATTATTCGTTGGACATATAGGAGGATCACTTCAGTGCAGCATAACAGCAGCTTATCTATTTAATGTCTTACAACAGGAAAACAGTATAACATCATTTTAGCAGCAATTACAGTAACTGGATTATCAATAATCAATAGATGAAGCATTTCTCAGATCTATTAGTATTTTCCTACATGGACAATTCTATTCTTTATTAGATACTTTTTGGTTCGGGTCTATGATTTTGGTTGGGGTTGTTTTAGGGGGGTGGTTGTGTTTTGTTTGGTTTTTTTTTTTTTTTTTTTTACAAAATAGTTGCCTTGCAATGATTTGCAGTTGGCTCCCTATTGTTTCTTAGGGAAACTCCTTCAAACAAACATTTTTAAGGTAGCAAAACCTGATCAGAGTGTAAAAGAAAATATAAAACTCCAGCAACACTTTTTTGCTTGTGCCTGTTATTTGCAGACTAGCCAGGATTGCCCAGCTCCTCAGTTCCACGTTTAAAGAGTAACTGTCACTGTGCTCCTTAGAGAGCACAGTCACAAGTGGTGTTGATTCCCTTCTAATTCAACAGCAGAAATATCTTGCTATTGTTTATCACATATACATAATATATGTGCATACACATATATGTGTGTGTATATCACAGATATTAAGAAAGTCTTCATCAGTTCTGATTCTGAATTGCTGCCATGTATCTCAACAGGGACAAACCCCTACTCAATTCTCTGCATGAAAAATAACTGAGATGTATGCAAAGGCCCCAATTGTCTTGTCACTGAAATCAATAACAAAACTGTAATAGGTAATTCCAAATGTATTTTAATTGTTTCAAATAAGTACAGGTCAACATAAAAAAGAATCTTCTAATATTATTGGTCTCAAATTAATTTTCAACCTGCTACAAAATTATTTTTTCAAAGCAATTAATAAACACAGTTTATTATTTTTTTCCAAACAATTAACATTATTCAGAGACATGACAGAATTTGCAGATTCTCTTGCAATATGTAGGATTACACAGAATATGCATAACACATGCACAAGTATGCATTCCATTACAAAAAGTGTTTGGAAATGATAGCATACCAAAAATTAATAAAAGAATAGTCACTAGTAACTTCAGAGTGATAAAATTACAAAAATTAAAACAATAAAATGCAAAATATAAGAGTTTTGATCACAGCCCCATTGTTTGATCGTTCTAAGTTACTTTCCTGCATCATTCTGAATGGAAGTTAGTTTTGTGGTTTTGGTGAAAATATACATGAATGTATATATATAAATCTTTGCTTTTTACTTTTAAGAAAAAGTTCCTTCCTATGCCCATATTTATCATTAGTTTTTTGAGCCAAGAATTTAGCATTTATGGTTTGTATATGCAAAGGCAAAGACCCACTTGGGTTTCCTCTTAAACTTGAATAGATCAGTAGAGCTGTGAATGTACCAGCATTCAAACCACCTTCCCCCTTCCCATTAGTCCTCTTTTAATGAAAAGCAACCTTTTGTTTGTGGGAGAGAAAGTTTGCCACCAGGTGGTTACAATAGGCAGGCTGGCACCTTGGAAGCTGTCCTGGTGTCCTGGCTCAGATGAAGTTAATTTTCTTTCTAGTAGCTGGTACAGTGTGGCATTTTGAATTTAGAATAATGTTGATAACAGACTGATGGGTTTAGTTGTTGCTTGGTACTTATAGTGCCTACTCTAAGTCAAGGACTTTTCAGCTTCCCACACCCTGCCAGGGAGAGAAGCTAAGAGACCACAGCCCGGTCAGCTGACCCAGCCTGGCCAAAGGGTATCCCTCATGGTATCACGCTCCAGATATAACTGGGGAAGCACGCTGGGAGGTAGGATTGATGCTCAGGAACAGACTGGACAATGTGTTTTTTTTCTCCACGTGTGATGAGCAGTTGCATTTATGCATCACTTGGTTTTTGCATATTATTATCTTCCTTTGTTATCCTATTAATCTGTCTTTATCTCAAGCTGGTGGGGGTGGGGAGAGGTGAGCAGGCAGCCATGTGGTGGTTAGCTGCCAGCTCAGTCTAAACACCAGCAACGGCTTAGTTTTGCCACTGAACCTCTATGTTTTGCTGGCCAAGTCACCTAATCTCTACAGTCCATTTAAACACAGAAAAGAGTAGGGCAAAGGTGTTCTGACTTTCAGGCATCCCTGTGAAAATGAGCAAAGTAACCTATCCTGTCCTTACAGAGCCTCTACTGAACTCTTTCTTGATTTATGCTTTTCTAGAGCTTAATAATTTTATTTTTTTCTGTCCCACAGAATCACAAGGTTGGAAAACACCTCTGAGATCACTGAGTTCATATGTAACAAAGTTTCATAAAACACTACTGTCCTCAAACAGTACTTATTCAATGGTAATGATATTTACTGCTAGGACACTTTCTATTGTATTTAAGTGGCCCATTCTTAATTTTATCCTATTACTGCCATTTATTAAATAATCAAGCTATGCATACTTAACCAATTTAATCCTTACATCAACAATAGTCCCTCTCTCCCAATTTAAAAAAAAAAAAAAAAAGATAAAAAAGAGGAGGATGGATCAAGTAACATGAAAAGAACACAGAGCTGCTGCAGATCTTGGTTTTGCTTGGCAAACCCAATGCTGGGGCAACACCAAAAGGGCCTTTCCTTTTTCATGTCTCTCTTGCTACTCACTGGCACAATGTGTGCCATCCATCCTCCCAGCTTCAAGATCAAGAAAAATAGAAAAGATCTTTATTACAGAGAAGACAGTAATATTCCCTTTCCAAGCAGTTATTAGTGTGACATTGAAAACAAGTATCCTTAAAATCCTAGTAGATGGCTTTCAGTCCTTAACCTATTAAGATTTTCTTCCAGCACATTTATTCTTGGTTTAGGTGAATACAGCAGTCACTCCCTCATGAAGATTTATGTTATTGTGGTGAGTTGACCCTGTCCAGCAGCCAGGTACCCACACAGCCACTCTTTCACTCCCGTCTCCCACAGGATGGGGAGAAGGCTTGTGGATCAATACAAAGACAGTTTGGTAGGGAAAGTATAAGATTCACATGCAAGCAAAACAAATTAAGGAGTTTTTTCTGTAACTTCCCATTGGCAGGAAGATGATCAGGCAGTTCCAGGGTAGCAGGGCCTCAGTATGCACAACAGCTATGAGGAAAGTCAAACACCGTAACAACAAATATCCCCATTTTCTCCTCCTTTCCCCGAGCTTAGCATTATATCATATGGTACAAAACATCCCTTTGGTAAATTGGGGTCAGTTGTCCTGTCTGGATCCTCTCCCAGCTTCCTGCCCACCTCTAGCAGACACTGTGGAAGCACTGCAGTGCAGTAGGCGAAACACCCGTGTACTATCACCACGGCTTGAGTTACAAATCCAAAGCAGCACCATAAAGGCTACTATGAAGCAAGTAACCTCCAGCCATCCAGTCCCAGTACAACCATTCACATCTACAATTTAGGAGTGGGGCACCAACCTGACTGTGACATTGCTTGACCTCCTCTTTCACACAGCCAGGCAGCTCTACTTAGCTCAAGGGCCTGACAGTCCCAGCTCCTGTGCTTCCTTTGGAGACAAAGCAGGGTTCTTTCCTATCACCTGACTCCAACCTCTCAGGCATTAGCCTGTAGAGTGCTGAACAGAAATCCTGGAGTAATGAAAGCACAGGCAAAGATACTTAGGCAGATACCAAGTAAGTAAAACTGGCTACATCTGGGGTGAGTAAAACCTGTTATTTAAACTGTTGCCTTTTTTTGCCTGTTTACATTTTAGACCAATCCATAGATTAAAATCAACTTTCTCATTTATTTTATCCACATATACTTCTACCCACATTTACTTTGTCCATTTATTTCTTGGGTTATTCGAGTATTTCTCAGCATTACAGTATCTGAATACTTAATCACATCCCCTGATCTCTGTTTCCATGCAGGCTAAAGTGTCCTCAGTATTTGTGTGGATATTAAAATGTTCTCTTTGGCCATAAAATCAAGTTGGTGGGCAATTACTTCAATGTGACACCTTACATAAGCTTACCATCATGCCTTCACTTTAAATATTGTAAGTAAACGAAATTATATTGTAGCCATTGACAACACATACAATTTTGCCTGTTTGATATCCCATTACTACAATAGCAGTCACAATGGTTTTGGAAAAAGTTCTTTTTCCATAAAAATGTGCTACCATTTTTGAACTCACAAGTAGGGCATATTTGTAGGGAGCATAACGCCACTTAAGTGACTACCACAAAGTATTTGCTTGTTTCCAAGAGAATATAAAGTAATACTCTCATATGTCTATATATAGAATTATTAGTAAAAGATATCTAACAGCTTCTACGCAGAAACAAGTTACTCACACAAACAATTGATTCACCTGTGCAGTCAAAATAGCAAACCCACTAAATATTCTCAGACTAGATACTTAGCTAGGACATGGGATCAGTTGTGTAGCAGCAGGAAATGCACAGAGATCTTCCCTATAAAGGAAGACACAAAACTGTAGCAGAAAAGAAAAATTGTTACTTCTAAGTAAGTAATGCTAATTGTACAGTTCTACCAGCAGTTCCCAAAGTTCCCTCTTTGAATCATCCTTCAGTTTCAAAGTCAAACATACACATCCAAATTTCTCTTTGGCTCAATTCTTCTTTGCATGGGAATCCTAGAAACTCATGAGCCTTGTACTCTGAAGAAAAGAGTAATGCCAATTTTAGAGGACTGTGAGGATTAAGCACAGAATATCACTTTCATTACATTCTAAGGCCAAGTGTTGTATGGAACAGAAGTTAATAAAATAAAGAAAAAATCTGAATCCACAACTATGAAAAAAAAAGCTGGACTGCTTTTCAGTTTTCTAGGAACATATATTAACTGTGAAGAAACATTGGATCCTGTTCCATGTATCAGTTAAAGAAAAGCTACTGAGTGGCTATGCAATAACCCCCTTAGATTAATCAGCAACTCACCAGGGATCGGGGTGCATTAGCATGAATTGCATGCTTAAGTTGCAATTCCCTGGACTGTATCACATCAAAATCTGCCTTATCTAGTAGTTTAAAGACTTTACGATCTTAGAAGTCTCACAGGGCCACATGCACAATGCTTTACTCAGACTTGTTCTACATCACTTCCCAGCCGGATTCCAGCACAGCAACTGAGAGGAAGTAGTAACAAAACAGATGATCTATCAGTACAAACCGTTGATCAAATTACTGGGCATGTTTTCTGAAGATGACTTCTAGCTTCAAGCTTCCACTATTTTTAGTGGGTTTTAGTCTGTGTTTAGAGACATGAGAAAAGAAGAACAAGTGAATGAATGCACACTTGTACACAAGAAAATGTCAAATGAAAATTCTTTAATTTCTACCTCTCTCCCTCAAAACTACTAAGCCAGGTAAGATAATGCTTTCAAAAGTACCTAGACACACAACTCCCGTGACATCAAAGTGATTTGGAAGACCACAAAGAATGAAGATGTATGACACTGAGAATTACTAATGCCAGTTTTATGGGGTTCTCACCGTGTTATATCCCCTGTGCAGCCACTCCTAGATGACCGTGTCTGTACACATCTTTACATGTCTTTAAGGAAAAGATGACAACATACTGAAAAGCTTTACAAGAAGCCCAACCAGATACATTGAATTCATTGTGACAGTGGAAGTGAACTGCTGTGATGAAAACAAAGCCATGTTTATGGTTAAATTACAGCTTTAAGATACGATAATAATTTATCTGTATTGGAAGGGTACAAATTGGTCCTTCAAGCATGTAACCCTGCGCTAAGCACACATACTGGAATCAGTGGGACCACTTGATCAAATTTTGTGAGGCTGGAGCGTAGTAGTAAGGACAAATTGCTCAAAGATAATCACAGAGCTAAGAAGGAAGAAAAAGATGAAAATGACACTGAAACATATATAATGAGCATTATGAGTGTGTGGGGGGGAAAGCACCACAGAAAAGCAAGTGCTTAGACTACAACCTTATGAAAAGGCAAGTTGAAAAAGCTCTTCTGTTTGTGGTGTTTAAAGATGCACTGGGAAGACAAACACATAACACAGGAGTGCACAATCATGGTTCTAGTGTCTTCTATAACAGATCACTGAAGGTCTTTCACCTTGAACTTGCTGCAAGTCAAATAAATAAGTTTTCCAATATTATCCAGTGAAAACTTTCAATACAGTACACTGACAATGAAAGTAAAAATGAAAAGCCATCTAGTTTTGTTTTTATGTTCTCTCCGAAAGTCTTTCCCAAGTGTCCTGGTTCCAGCTAGGACAGAGCTAACCTCCCCAAGCTGCCAGCACAGGTGAGCTGAGCTAGCCCGGGCTGCTTTCCACACCACCTGACATCACTCCCCCTTAAAAGGGGCTGGTTGGGGAGGCATGTTGCTGTGCACCTCCAGGGCAGTCTGAGTGTGTGGCTAGGGCATTGGGTTGGTCCTCACATTGGTGCCATGCTCAGTGTTATAGCCTCTTTAGGTCTCTAAAGTACTCTGTGTTATCACCTAGTGTGTGCACTTCGTTTTTATTATTGCTGTGCTTGTCAGTAAACTGTCTGTTTCTCCTCCAGGAGTGAGTGAACAGGTTGTGGTGCTCAGCCACTGCTTGGGGCTGGACCACCACAGCAAAGTGTGCTGGGTTTCTCTAACTGTTGTCTCTAAAGACTCAGAATAGGATCTCATTATCAAAGTGGGTTCCCTCCTGTCTCATATGCTGTATTAACATCATTAATGATTTATGACCTTGGTAACACCTATTCTAAATCCTATGGACTTCATTAGGGTTCTGAAAGTGTAATTTAGCACTTCATTTAAGGCAACAATATTGCAAGGCAGTCTAGAAAGTAGAGCAGAGCTTATATCATTGCTGATGACAATGCACAGCAGAATCCCTTTTAGTCTTCCAGTTGGTGTTTCAGATACAACAGTAGTAAAAACTGATGGCTTAGTATAGCTGCTCCACATACATGTTCACACCGAAACAGTATTTTTAACAAAGAACTTTCAACTGCATAGATATTATTTAGAAAACAATCTCATTTTAACTATGAGCATGAAGATTATGTCAGTTCACAGCAAAGTCCTACTTTTGGCTCCCTGTATTGCTTCAAATCCCATTGCTTTGGCTTGCAACATTTATTTGCAAATATAAAGTGCCAGATACATTCTGAAGACTGAAGAGAATAACTCAGACTAAACTTTAGGATTTCCTTGTAGCTCAAGAGAGGAAAAAAAACAATTTACCAACCCTTTCTATAATGTGAAAATATTCAAGATGTTAGAGTTTAAATCTACTGAAAGGAGCTGTGAGTAAAATTCATTACAACTAAATATAGCTAGTCTGTGTGACAGAAGTTCCTACTTAGTCAACAACTTCTGGAAAGCATTCAGATCAGGCACTGTTATAACACCCAATTAAAAACAGTGCCCCTCAAAATGCTGAACAGCCATAAATGACTCCATTGGTAGAAGGGATGCAAAACCTTGAAAGCAGTGCAGCTGAAAAGGAAGTTTTCTGCAGAATGTTGTCTGTGTATGGTGACTCCAGCCTTAAGGTTTCACTTCTTGTGTCAAGTTTTGAAAGCTGAAGGTAAAGGCACACCACACCAGGGTTGTGAGTGAAGACCAGACAAGTTTACCAGATACCTAAATCCTAAAAGAAAGTTGGAGGATCTCTGACCCATCCACAGTGACCATATTGCCATCCAGAGGTAGGCTGCAGCTCAAAAGAAAGCAAAGGTGTCTGGAATTGGCATTAAACAAAGACCTTCCTTCAGCCCACATGGCAGAACCATACAACTGATGGGGCAGCGAAAACGCATGCCCTTGCAGAGCTAGCTACTCTTCCTGCCATTGCCAAGCACAGATCTATTGTAGAATAACCTCCAAGCAGGCTTTTCTAGTTTAGCTTGTCAGAAGAGGTGATTAACTCTGTACCAGCAGCCTCATTTTTCAGGACAGTTTAAATGCACGCACACAAAAGCTTTGTGGGGCAAAGTATTGTTGGTCTAAAAAACCCCAAAATACACAACCAACAGCATGAGAATAAGTCTGTACAGTGGACTTTTATAAAAAAAAAAATGTTCAGGGCAGTCTGAGATTCATGTTTTGGACAGTAACCTGATGAGACATGGAGACCTTACTGTATCGTACCAAGACATCTGGTTGATGGAGAACTCCCTAGGACTTCATGCTGGCATTTGTACATTTCCCTCCCCTGCTTCTGTGGTGAACATTTCCATTTATAAAGGGAAGGCAAAAGGTAGAAGACAGACTCCCTTTCTTTTTGCTTCATTCAACAAGTACAAGGAACTCAGAGATAAAACATAGGAGATCATTTAAACCACACAAGGAGGTAGGAATAAGGCAGGATAAGGAAAGTGAGCTGCTTATCAGTTGGTGACTATGATTCAAACCTGACCAGTAAAATATATTCAGTGTTTGCACCTAGCACCAGTAAACAAGGGGTGGCTAAGTAGCTTATTTATCTAAATGAATACAAGCAGATTCTTAACTCTTGACCTAGACTGAGAAGAAATTGTCATTGCAATAAACATTCAGTGTTGAAATATACAGTAAGGTATCACACAGTTTAATACTAAAGATCAAAAGATGCGAAGTTATTTAAGTATTTTCCTACCTTAATACAAGAATGTTGCATGCTTGGAATTCTTAAAAGTGAAACAGTGATTTTAGGTTTAATTTAAAAGGTAAAAGGGGAAGAAGATTTGTCTGATGAAAAGCAGGACAAGTCACAAAAGGAATTCTTGCTCCATGCAATGCACTAAGTTGTAATCATCTTTTTCCATAGAATGGAGACTTGACATAAGGTATCCATACTACTACAAATAGTTTATAGGCTCTTACCATAAGAGGTGTATCAAATTACTCAGAGAGATATAGTAAAGGGCACTGAAATAATCACTTGGAATCCAAACACAATTATACGCATATACAATTACATCCTTTCCTCAGAAAGAAATCTCTTGTCTCCACACTATCCGCAGCCAATGCCACTGAAGACTCTGGAGAGACAGAGAAAGAACTCACTCTGGATGAGGACAATCAATCAAAATCTTCCCTGGAACTAGAACTGCTGGTATAACAGATCAATAAATGCTACCTGTTGATCTACAGCAGTAGAATCATGAAGGTGTCTACTCAAATAAAATGATACATACATGCGTATTAACCACTGCACATGTGTGTTTATTTAAACACTAATTCTAAATAAACTTTAGAGGACTGCTTTTATTAATGTATCACACATGTAAGCTGACATTGATAAAGACCCTGTTACTGCTCTTTCAGCCTGAAATTCTGCAAGAGAAAAAAAAAAACAGGGAAGGCAAATATTTATGGAAAGCGGGATTTTCCTTGCAATAGCCTCAATAAATATGTCGGTTGGGGGAAAAATAGGTCAAAAATAAAAAGCTTGTATCTCCGACATCAAAGAAAAGAATGTTTCTGTCAAATCTATTGGAGAAATTGCTATGAATGGTTCATCTGTGTGAAAATATGACCCTTGTAATGCTGCTAAGATCAGAGAGACCTGGGATGATATGTTGAGTAAGAGCTGGTTACAGAAGTTAAAAATGTCCATTGGAAGACTTTCATTTACATGTCTGTTTTCTCAATATTTTAAAATGGGTAAGAAAGGCAAGTGCAAAAGATTACTTATCAGGATAGTTCATTAATTAGTATAAAATGGAAAGTATATCAATAGAAGTTTGACATCCTTATAAATGACATTCAGTATTTTTCCAGTGTGCAAATTTTTTCATTTGAACTTATCAGCTTCCTCAGTTTTAGATTATTTGTACTACTTTTCCCTTTTGCTCACACTGTTGTATATGTGGTTCATCTTCCACCCTTTCCTACAGTATAAATCACATAGTACCTTTAAAACAGAGAATCAGGAAAACACCTTAATAGCCTCATACGCGAGGTCTACTCAGGGAAGCGTGCACTAATCCAACACCTAATTCTGCAGCAACCCTAACACAGAAACCCAGTTGCCTCTGCCCCAGATTCTGCAAGCAGATATTTCACCATAAATCTCAAAAAACTTTTCCATGAGTGGAGACCTGGGAACTTGACCCTGCTGGGGTTGGCTATAACAACCAGCAGATCTCTCTGGGGAGGCCAAAAGAGGCTGCATTAACTTAACTCAAAGAAGGTACATCACAGGTACAGCAGTCATCGTGTCTACCACAAAACAGATAATTTAACTCTCAGTGACTCTTCAGTGAGAATCATGCCAGGCCTGCTCTGTCCGTAAAAGACAGACACCTCAATATTGGCTAAAAAACCCCACTTAGTTGTGCTACAAATTGACACCACTTCTGTTCGACTGAATTTGTATGTGGCATGGTTTATCACCTTCCTATGCTGCAGTCAAAGAGAGGGAAAAAGAAATACTGATAACTAAGGTGTGTCCAGAGAAAAGTGTTACAGATGTTGTGGTATTTTCTTCCCTCTCCTTTTCTGTATCACTTTCTGATTTATTTTAGGTTCCAGAGAGAATGTGATGGCTCATTGTGTTATTGTTTGAGTTTATATAATCTACTGGCAATTGCTTACTCTTTCCATTATTTGCCAGAGAGCCGTTTTACACTGGAACATGGTAACTGCAATGGGTTTTATTGCCAGTATCTTCATATACAAAATTCAACTAATACATCTTCTTTTATGCTTTATCAAAAAGGCTTAGCTGGAAAATGTTTAACACATACTAAGAATACAACACCAAGAACCGTTAAGAGAGGATGTTGAGGTGGAGGATGTTTTTCTTTTTTCTTTTTAATGAGAATAATACAAACTGAAGTGTTCTTACTCAGGGCATACATGAAAAACACAAATAAATCATTTCAGGTGAGCATAAATTCTGCTTGAATTGTAAATGACCCCGCTAACAGAAATTAGATTGAGGCAGCAGCTTAAGTTCTCTTCTGTACACCTACTCTCTTCTTTGGGGTATTTTTCAGATTCTGGCAAACAAATTTAGACTTGAGCTGTAAAAAAGCTATGATTCTTAATGCTCTTCTCACAAATCTGTAATTACCCTATTTTTAAGATGTTTAAATGAAAGACTGTTGAGGCCTTGGCTTCTTTCTTCATTTTGGGATTATTTTGTACCTGTGCTGAGGAAATAATTTGATTTTGCTTACTGTCATCAAAAAGGCCAGTTTTAATAATAGATTGAAAAATACAGGGGGCTGGGTTTGCTGCTTCCTCTTTTTCTCCCTCATAGCCTCTGGTGGATATTTACTTATGCATTGAAGTAAATTTGTGAAATGGAAGCTCTGAAAATGCAGGATACAATCTACTGACAGAGCATTATTGGCCATGGTGGGGGGAGGGAAGGATTTTAGCTGTTTTCTTTTTACTTTTTAAAAACAACCAATCAGATCATTTAAATCCCAGATTTAAGTGGACTCTCATTCACAAAGTACAGTGCAATAGCTGACTTGCTTTGAAATTGAAAACGGTGTCAGGACCTGCTAGGGCACTGTGAATTTGAAACAACTCCATCAACTGCAAAGCAGTTAAAATCATATGTATCAGTGATTAGGTACTGGTCTTTAATTTCTTAACCGTTTCACAACAGAGATAAATCTCCTCCATATCAGTCAATTATTTGCTGTTGCCAGTGTTACAGAAATGTCAGACTCACTGATCACATTCTTCCTGATTGCTACCCTCATCCTAGAGGGATAACTCTACACAATAAAGGCAAAACAACAGATGATCTTTCAGCTGCCTGTAAACTTTCAGGAGAAAAATTATCAAAGCAATTCTGTCCCAAGTATTCACTTTCTACTCAAGAGAACAAAGCTTCTTAACCAAAAGCTTGTAAAAATTTGTTTCATTCCACAGAAGTCTGAATTATTTCCAAAGAAATTAATTGGCTATATAGTGAGAGGACTAAGAAATTAGTAGTATAAAGTATATTTGATAGAACAGTTAAATCCCACATGATTTTTTGCCAAATTATTCAGTAATTCTCTAGACATGTTTTAAGGGTTATCTAAATGCCAGGCAATTACAACTCTACAGAAACAGAATAAAAACTCAGTGTAATTAACATTCAAAGTAGCTGCTAATTTGTCAATTTATTTGCAGCTCATGCAACTTCATAATAAAGTTTGCCAGACTAACCTGTTTAGATATACACCCCTTGTGCCAGCAGAGTTATTAAAACAAACAATACATTTACAGTGCATCTTTCAATCTGCTAAAGCTGAGCAAAACCACATCTGAAGCTCCGAGACTCGCACCCAGCAGTGTCCACTTTAAATAGAAAAATCTCATTGATTGCATGAAACTCAGGTCTCATTTTTGTCCATCAATTCCCCTGGTGACCTTCTGCAGCATCAAAGCCCAGAGCGAACCCAATCTGACCCCGACTTTATGTGCATTATTATATTGAGAGACAGGAGCTACTTACAGTCCATGCCATTGTCTCCGTAGATATGTAATAAAGTATTCTAGAACTGCTCCTGCAGAGAACACTTCACGCACTCGGCATTTCCTTTTCTCTGTGTGTGTGTGTCTGTCTCTCCCCTTCAGTCTTAAAATTCTTCTCTTTGCTGTGCCGAATGCCTTTTTTTTTTCCCCCTACGGTGGACAGCTCAAATGAGCAACTTCAGACTTTGACTAATACTCACATAACTCTCGGTAAACAACATCCTTCACGCAGATCTATAACTAATAATAATGCTCTTTATTAAGCTCTCCTGTGAAACAATATGTCTAATAAAAGCTGCTCTCCATGCTGTTTTAATTATAATAAATCACCTTCATTATGATGCATACTTCAATATAACATACCTAATGCTTAGCTACCTAGGATACTACAATAATGAGGAGAGAGTAGACACATCTTGAAGAAAGTTATTTACACACAGTGAAAAATTCTACAGTACCTTACTGCTTTGCAACATGAATTTCAACAACTTTTATCTTACCTTGCCGTTCATAACATCAGAGATGAGAAGAAACACCCCCCCTGAAAAATGCTGTTTACACAAATAACAGGACCCTGAATACATCCACTAGCATGGAAAAATAAGTCCTTGCAGTGCAATCATTTCTCTATAAATGTATAAAAGTATTTTACCACCCTGTGCAACAAATCAGTGATGAGACTATAGGCTGTTGTGCGCCAGTACCTAGGGATTTCATGTCAAAGTCAACTTCCTTGGCAATCCCTAGGGAACCGCGCTGTGCACATTCTCATGAAAGGTGTGAAAATCTGATTTTCTAAAATGGATCAGTAATTCTCTATGAAGGGGAAAAGGATCAATAAATCTTTGCTAAGTAGATTGTAAAGGAAAAATTATTCTTTCAGTGACAGTACATTAGGATCCTCCAAACAATCTCAATAAACTAAAGACATAGCATTTCTCCACCAGCTACTTTTGACTTCTGATATATTTTTGTAATCTCAGATCATTCTGCAATGCACATACATTTATATTTGCTAAGCAATGTTCCATGTTGATGTTGATTTATGAGTATATGCCATTATAATGCTTAGCTGTGAGTAGAAAAAGAAAATTATTAGCTGCTTGTAACCTGATAGATGTGATACGAGGAAATGTCATTACACCCTTGCACACATATATGTTTGTTACTATATCACTCTGTACCTACACAAATACTCTGTACTCTATATACACACAAAAATATTTACTACACTGTGTGTATTTTTATGATTTTTTTGTATATGCACATATAGTTACATTTTCAGGCACTGAGAGTTAATTATAACACATATAGCGACTGTAACTCTACCAGGTGCTTCACAGACCTGAAAGGTGTTGAGCGAGCTACTGAAGTAGCACACACCATCTGACATTTACACCTTTAAATCAGATAGCCATGTTCCACTTAAACATGTGAATTTCACATACATGCAAAAGCAGCATCTGCCTGAAAACAGCTCAGTAATATGGCCTGCAGCGAGCAGTCCAAATATATTGCCAAGTCAGAAATGGGCTACGCACACAAGCAGAGGAATTCATTTGTCCTTTTTACACACTCTCTTTCTCCTGATGCAGACAGTAAGAGAATCCTGCCAGAAATGTCTGTAGTGTTGTTTCTGCAGCAGTGGTAATATGCACAGTGTGGGCACTTAAATGTCCATTCCAATTCTAAATGCCAGTGCTGGTATGAAACTTAACATGCTGGGTTGCATTTCTATTCCTGGCACTCCCAGCACAGAAGTATTCTGGGTGGTAATCTTTGAGGGGATGCATGCTGAGGAAAGGAAAAAAGAGCTTTGTCCCTCTCCCCGATGCTGACAAACCGGAGAGCAGAGGAGGCAGCCTCCACTGCCCACAGAAATCGACAGTCTGGAGACCAAGCTCTCTCCTGCAAGAAGGTTTCAGAACAGACACAGACAATCAAGTCTGACAAAGCCCAGAACAACATGAGAAACCAAGTATGATGAGAAGGCACAGGCATGAAAAGGTTTGAGTTCAGCACTCTGACACCTCTTCATATTTGACTGAGGCCTCCCCAAAAGGGATGGGGTTTGAACCCCACAGTACAGTTCTGAATATTTTAAGATGCGGAACTTGTGAAACTAGTGACATCCTGAAAACCAAACCGTGTACCTGAAGTTTCTCAGGCATTTTCCAGATGGTGGAATAATGGTAGGAACCATCATTAGTTATGCCCATAAGATCCTACACTTCCACAGTTCAAGGAACCTGCTTGCACAATTTCCCTAATCCTTCGAGTTTTTCTTTTGTTGGCTTGAGGGGTGGGGGTGGGGGGTGGGGGTTGGAGAGAGGGGGTAGGTGTTTGTTTTTGTAAACAGAGCAATACTAACAAGTGTGCTCAACATCAAATGCTGCTCAAAGTTCTAGTTGAGGACATAGAACCCAAACAGGCTGGGCCACTGCAGTGTTTCATGCTTGAGAGAGACTGTAGTTAAAAGTATCTCTTTTTTTTTTTCTCCTAGTGACTCTACCATCCCTATGTCCACCAGAACCTATGAGGGTGGAATAAGTGGACTTACAGTGGACAAAAATATATAAAGGAGAGAAACAAATGCAGTACATTAATGCCTGATAAAACTGATTCACATCATTGCCATGATGGACAAACAGATAAAAGTTCTTTTAGGCTGACAAATCTCATTTATACCCAAGGACACCACAGTAAGGGATCCTTAGAAGCCCACTGCAGCTTTTGAGGCCTGGGTATTTTGAACCCTTTCAGTGTAACTTCTGAAACCACCTCAAATATTTCAGGTAAGGAAGCCTCACAACACCTCCTCAAGGTACAGCAGGGAGCAGAAATAAGGCCCACACATGTACATATGCACGTACACAGCATTGGTTTACCACAGGGAGGCAGGATCAACATTTTAAAGCTGGATGCTTAATCTACACTTGTCTCAAATTTTGACTTAGGTGACTATGTGAAAATCAGACAGGAAAACAATGCCAGAGTAGTTCTTCCCTCTCACCCTGAACATGTGGAAGCACACTTGAAAGCAAGAAAGATGTAGCTAGTCATTAGCAGCCCACGGCCAGAACTCAAAGGGGATCTCTGGCTCACACAGATACAATACTACACATACACGGAATAATACACATGCTCTCATTCATCACAGATATCCAATATTTGTTTGGGGTACTCAGAAAAGTATCAAGTTGTCTTAATTTACCATGGGTTTTGGAAAAGGATATTTTCACTGAAATTAAAGCAAGGAAGCACTCTATCTCCCTGCAGCATCACAGATCAGAAACAAAAACCAGACAGGGCCTAATACTACTTGCAAAGCACCACACTGGTGCCTTATCTGTTAAAGAACACACCTTACCAAAGTGGGAGTTCATGATCCACCACACCAGTACACTATGACAGTTGCGGTTCAGGCTCTATGTCGCAATGAATAAATTTCATTCTCTCTTATATCAGTAAGTATCTGCACTACACTTGTGAGGATAGACCCCTCCTGAAGTTGTAGTTCAGACCCGTCTCCAGCTGTGACCAACTGACCCAGAGTACCATGAATCGCCTGATTTAGTGTGTAAGCATTTATTGAGCCCATTCTCTAACCTGCACAGCCAGCACCTCTAGGTGTTTGGTTTCCTCTGCTGTTCACAGAAAGGTGTGGTTTTTTTTTTTTTTCTTTTTTCAGTGACAGGATTTTCAAGGAATGCAGGCAATATAATTTGCTTAGAAAACAACCTCAGCTTTTTATTTTATTTTTTTCTAATACTACAAATTAGGAGAACAGAGAATGCAAGATTCAATATCTCTCCTCTACTTAAAATTCAGCAACTGTGTCCTCACAGATGGAGCAACACTTGCAGCTCCCTGTCTGCCTACCTAGGATGGGCCTGTTGCTGATGGAGTTATTTGGGTCAGGAAAGGGATGACCAATTTTATTTTTTATTTTTCCCCAGGTTTTAATCTCTGTTAGTTTTCTAATATTCAGACATGATGTACATTCTGAATTAATGGTACTGTAATTATTCAGTGCTGTTTTAACACTTGTTTTATTTACCCAGTTTCACTTGTGATACAGTTCCCTTTCCCGAGCTGCACAGTGGCTTGGGAATTCAGCGTGCTGTATCTGTTCCTGGAATGATATCCAGTGGAGACCAATCCCAACTGTAGGACATTGCCTAGCAGGGTATATGCATGATTACAGCCAAGACAAATCATGATTTTCTATACTCACTCCTTTGAGACTACCTATCTACTCATCTGCACTAAGAAAATCAGATACTAAATAGTATGGATCTCTGTTTACAGATAGTGGCTAAAATGTCTGAACAGCAAAGGACACATACACCTTCAAAGATGAATGGCTGTAACTTGCAGAAAGGACCAAATCCTGCACTCAAAGCACAAAATTTCCATTGCTCTAAAAAAGGTGAGACTCCATTCAAGAAATCCAGATGGGCATTCATCAAGAGGAGGCCCATGAACACATTGCATCTCAGGGACAGGCTCTTTTTATGTCATCAAATGCCCACAGCAAATTACACCTGTGGTGTGAAACAATTAACCTTACACAAGGAACCTGTCCTGGCTTTAGCAGAGATAGAGTTAATTTTCTTCCTAGCCACTGGTACAGTGCTGTGTTTTGGATTTAGGGTGAAAATAACGTTGATAACACACTGATGGTTTAATTATTGCCAAGCAGTCAAGTATTTGTCAAGTTGTCATACCTGCCTGCCAAGAGGAAGGCAGGGGACACAGTCAGGACAGCTGACCCAAACTGACTAAAGGGATATTCCGTACCATATGACTTAATGCTCTGTATATAACTGGGTGGTTGCCTGGGAGGCAAGGTGGCTTGGGATCTAGCTGAGCATCAGCTACAGATGATGAGAAATTGTACTGGTCATCACCTTTTTTGTATATTCTTTCCTTATCTTCCTGTTCTACCCTAGTAAACTGCTTTTATCTTAACACAAAAATGCTGGTTTCTTTTTTCCTCCCTCAGTTCTCTCCCCCATCCTGCTGCAGGTGGGGCCAGGGAGTGAGTGAACATCCATGTGGTTGTTGTAGCTTCTGACAAGGTCAAACCACGACAGCACTGCAAAACTTTTTTTCCTCCTCTCCTTCTTAACTATGTTATCCCAGAGGCACTACCTATCCTGCTGATTGGCTTGGCCTGGGCTAGCAGCAGGTCTGTCATGGATTCCAACAGTGTTGTCTCTGTAGGACTTAGGGGAAGCTTCTAGCACCTTCATGCAGAAGTCTCCCCTGTAGCCCTCCTGCTACCAAAGCCTTGCCATGCAAACCCAAAACGTGCAAAATTGTAGGATACAATTCTATAATAAACTCCTAGAAAGTTTCAAAAAAAAAGAGCTCTTTATATCATGAGCTAAAAAAATGTATTTGTATTCAAAGAGATGTTACACTTAATGCTAATACAACCAGACAATGTGAATGTTCAAATCAAATTATGGAGCAGCCCTGTAGTAAAGGCTGAAACTTACTTCCCCTCTTAATGCCATAAAATTTAACCTAATTTCTCAAAGAAATCCAACTCAAAGTTCTACACAATAGTTGATGTCACACAGATTTTTTTCAAGAAGCTTAGAAAACATACTATAAATTTTTGAAAATGAACCTATTCTAACCTGGTTTATCTGTCCTGTAGAAAACCAATTTTTCAGAGGGACCTCAACAGTCTGGAGAAGTGGGCTGACAGAGACCTGGAAGTTAAAGAAAAAAATGCAAACTCCTGTAGCTGGGGAATAACAACTCTGTGGACCCGTACATGCTAGCGTCAAGTCATCTGGCAAGCAGCATGGCAGAAAAGGACCTGGGGTTCTGGTGGACACCAATCTGAACATGAGCCAGCAACAGGCCACTGAAGCAAAGGTGATGAATGGTATTCTGAGTTGTATTAGACAAAGTATTACCAGCAGGTCAAGGGAGGTGATCCTTCCCCTCCACTCAACACTGGTGAGGCCATGCTGTGTACTGTATCCAGTTCTGGGCTCCTCCGTTCAAAAGAAAGATGGGCATGCTGGAAAGAGTCCCAGAAAGGATCACTAAGGGGGATAAGGGACTGTCACACTTCACATATGAGGAAGGGATGAGAGAGCTGGGACTGTGCAGCCTCAAGAAGAGAAATCCCAGGGGAGTCTCATCAACGTATGTAATACCTGAAGAGAGGGTGCAAAGACAACAGAACCAGGCTCTTTTCAGTAGTGCATGATGACAGGACAAGGAGCACACACTGAAACACAGAAAGTTCCTTCTGAACATCAGAAAAGACATTTTGCCTTGAAGTGAATTAATTTCACCTGTGATGACAGTGAAAGAGAGTAAGGAATGGTGGCATGCCATTTACACGTTCTTCCATTACACATTTTCCAAATGAACACTTTGCAATCTGCAGGACATCTACTTCAAATGGCCCAGTAAGCCTTCCACACTTTCCTTCATAATAAAGAAAAAAGTTAAAATTACTAGAGGGGCTGAGTTCAAACATCTGTTCAGTACCATGCAATTATCAGCCTGAAACACTACAGTAATTTCGTAAATTTTTAAAGAACAACTTTAAGGTCAAGAGCCTTGAAAGGAAACTTTTCATCTGTTTCTGGCAATTCTGCACTGTTAACTGAATTATCACTTGTTTATATCATCCACCTTCTGTAGTCACTCTCAGGTTTGACTGTCTTGGTTTTTGGCCATGATAGAGTTAGTTTTTACAAGAAGCTGGGAGAGGACACAGCCAGGACAGGTGACCCAAACTAGCTAAAGGGGTATTCCATACCTTATGATGTCATTCTCAACATATAAAGGGGGTTGGCTAGGGAGAAGGGGCCATAAGTCATAACAGGCTGGGTGTCCAGTCAGGTGAACAAATCGCATAGTGTATTACCTGCTTAGTATGCTCTACATACTGTTGTCAGGTTTTTCCTTCTTCCTTTGCTGTCCCAGTAAACTTTTTCCTTTCAATTCTACTTGCCATCCCACCAGGAAAGAAGAAGCAAGCAGCCATGTGTTGCTTATCTGGCAACTGGGGCTAAAACAAGACACTAACCACCAATACAGTAACCTAGTAAACATACCAAGAAAATGTACTAATTGCCGAAACATTTTCAGAACCATAGACCTAGGCTAATTTTAAGTGGATGCTCTTGACCCATCTCTCAGTTGCTTATACAAATTATTTTGTTTAGAGATAACCGAAATTTAAGAAATCAAGAAATGGCATAGCAGGCAGGTCCTCTGGACAAAACACCTTTAAAAATCCCTGGGGACTCCAGACCACAGAACAGACCATACCACTGTAAGGCACATACGCTATTCATATTAACCTCAGTAGACTTCTGCATGAACATGCTTAGATCTGTCGAGGACCAATCCATGCAGATGAACATCTAGGACCTGATTAAGGTCACTGACATTGGTGGAAGCAGGTTTGCCATAGCCTGTATACAGATTTGGGGCAGTGTTCTTAAGAATGTAACTTCCTGTAAAAATCTGATTTCAATTAAAAAACTGTCAGAACTTACACAATACTTTGTGATAAACAAACTCACTAGCTACATTTGTGACAGGCACAGACTATGGCAAACGAACATCATATCCATAAGCATATGAGAATGGAAGTAACCATCTTCGTCTCATTCATTTGATTGTTATCCTGAAAACATAAAAAGTTACCAGGTCCTTCTTTACGCACCTCGATCATTTATTCTCTAACCTTCCAGCATTATAATAAAAATCTTCCATAAGTATTTACAGTTTTGTCATCAGCTCTGCCCTCCTGAGTGAAAAGCCACAAGACCTTCATGGGTACAAGCAGTTGTTGCCAGGCAAAGATGAAGAATTTCAGGAGCCATGACTAAAGAAGAAAGGATGTTGGGCAGAAAAAGTCTTTCTTTCTGAGTCAATAAAGAAACCACCTTTGCAGCTGGCTCTAAGCAGAAACTTCTGCCCTACTGAAGCCATACATGGCAAGTTGGTAGCCCTACTAATTTGCAACCCTAGTTCTAACAAAATACACACTGTGCATTTGAAATGGTAACGGGGCTGGTGGTGTGGTTGTTGGGCGGGGGGTTTGTAACATAATTAACTTTCTTTAGCTACTTAGCATACCATATCAGAGCAAGGTACAACTTGAGAACAAGCAGAGAATCAAAGTAGAGTATGAAAGATTAGGCATCTTGTTTAAACACTACAAAGAATCTAAAGGCCACTGTAAATGGCTTCTCAGTTAAGCTTGCTCTCTCCTCCCCTTCTTCCATAGAGTAGCAGCATGAACAATTCAGAAAACAAGACTCTTTATAAACCAAACTGAAACAGCTCAAGTCTGTTTTATTGACCAAGCAAAACAGGCATATGGCACAAAAATGAAGCAGTATGTTTTTAAATACTTTTAGAAGGTGAAGTTAAGTTGCACAGTTGCTAGCAGCTATACAGTTCATGCAGGGAGTGTCTTTAAAAGGCATGGGTTGTGTAAGGAGAATAGGCCCTGCAGAGCAAAGCAGCATCACAACATACCTCCAGATTACTTCATGCACAAGGCTGACAAGTCTTTTAAATATTAAGGACCATGTTCTACTCTAATTCCACACATGGGACTCCCATTAATGGCAGTGGGTGTTTCACACAAAGCACAAGAACAGAAAACAGCCCTTGGCATCTTTTAGTATTAAAGAAAAAAGATTTCAATAAGTTTACTTAATCCATCAAACTGGCAGACTCTAGCATTAGCTCCTGTGATAGCGCTGTCAATGCTTGGTCAAGCCTAAAAAACCTTCAAGCTTAAGCAAGTCTTGACACAGCAGAGAAGCAGAAGCTCAAGATGGCCAACTGTAGGAAGTAAATAAACTTTTAAAAGCAAAGAGAATAAAGGATTAAAGGATAAAGAAAATTATTTTCACCTTTTATATAATTTTTTTTTTCCAGAGAAGAAATATAGGTTTCTGAAAAAGAAACCTTGAGCTTGGCAGGCTCTGTGGAAAGAGAAAAGCAGAGACAAGTTTAGTGGGCTGGGCAGCGTGGGAAGTAGAGTGTAGCTGCTAATCCTCCCGAGGGAGTTTTGCATTGACTTTAGAGTATTAGAGGCACACAAACTTTTTGACCACGCACCACCTAGTTCCCTTGGTAGCCCAGAGTAACTAGAGTTAAAGGTCTCAGTATGTATCTTAAGTCCACATGAAGAGGGGATTTGTGCCCAAGAGTACTTTGCTGTCAGAAGCCAAAACAGAGCTTTCACAAATTGTGTCTGCAAGATGGACAAACTTCCTGGGCAACTTTGCAGACAACTCTGCTAATGCCTTGCCCCCATTGCTGTCCTACCCCCACGCTCCCAAAAGGAACAGCCTCTTGACCACGGGTCCCTAATGCAATTTTCATTTTACTTTTTTTTGTTTAGACAAAGAGGGGCCTTGCACTTCTTAGCCTAGGTTTTTGTAGGCTTGCTGGCTACCATTTTTGGTGGGGTGTCCCTGGCTCTGCAGTACTAGAACTTGTGACAACTGCAAGCAGTCTAGGCTACTCTGAAAAGTGTTAAAGCCAAATCCAAAATACTAGGTCCCAGTCTCACTGCCATATTTAGCATCTATCTTGTTCAATTAACTCTCAGGGCTGCACTGCAGGATTTCTGTAGCAGAGAAACTGACTCAGGTACGTGGTCTAGCTGACAATTTAGATAGACAAGCCTGTTGAAGTTGTTTAAAACTCATAGGATACATTGCATTAGTAGTCTGACCTTGGTACACAGAAGATCTGAGGCAATTTAAGCTGTATTACTGTCATGTAAAGGAGAGAATTCAAAGGAAGCAACAGGGTAGAGGTACAGGTAGCTGTTGGACAGTGTTATGCAGGCTTTTTCTCTCTCCCTGGATATATTGACATTATTTATAGCAGTAAAAACATCTAAGCCCAAATAGCATTTGAAGTCGAAGTTAAAAATATTATAGAATGACGAGCCCTACAGCCAACTGTACTAACAAGTCTGTTCCCCTTTTATTTCTTTCTTCTAATTCAGTATACAGCTGACTCATTTGCACCTATCAGTTCAGCACATGATCAGTAACAAAGCATAGAAGTCATCATGTTCTACTCCCTCCTTGTTCAGTTGCTCTTTGGGATGAACTCTTACGTTACTCACCACTGCCTTTCTTCCCTGTGTAGTGACATCAATCTCTTCTTGGACTGCTATTGAGGAAAAGCAATTGTCCAGAAGTGGAAGTTACATGTAGCTTTGAATGGGGCAGTTTCCCAGTGTTCACTATAATCAATGGAGTCTCTTTCATTGACTTCTGTAAGAGATGGATCAAAGCAAGACCCTTTCTTTAAGGTTCTTCTGAACAAATTTTACCTGAAAATGCCAAGATGCTTCCTGCCAGAAAATCTACAGAGAATTCAGGTAGAACAGTATTTTCAGTTTCACAACAAACTCAGATTAAATGAATTGCCTTCTGTGGTTTTCCAGTGTCAATTCCAATTATGGCTAATGCTGTGTAAACCCTAGGCTTAAAAAACTACATCAAGAAAAGTAGGGTAAAGGTCAGCACACGCAGGGGTAGCACCGTGATTTTGGCTTAAATTCTTTTGGGGTACTGATTTTCAAAGCTACTTTGTTTGCAATTCATGGAAGGTGGAAAGATTACAATGACACTGGTTTGAAGAAGTCTTTGTGAAAGGAAGAGACAGAGGCTCAGCAGAATATATAAAGTCATTCTAATGACTTGCACAGAAAATAAAGTCACCCTTTACTACTTCCTCAGTAATGCACCAAAAAGATGTAACAGAAGCACATGCTAAATCATGTTCTCTGATTCTGATGAAGGAACCAAGTACTTCAGTATCAATGGCTTGAACAGGCCTTATACTGGCAAGCAGACATTATAACGAATTCCCAACCAGTTCCAATACTATGCAAACCACTGCAACTTAAATATATACATCCACACCAGGAGAAGATAACTCATTTGGACCATGGAGGACTTGTTAATAAATCAACCTCCTCCTTTCCCTGCCTTCACATATAGAGTCCTGGGACAGTTCCCATGAAGAGAGCCTATTTTTGGAAAGAAAGTTTTCATCATTGCTCAACAACCATACTAGATCACAGCAGAAGAATTTGATGTAGTAAATTCCTGCCAGGCACAAGCCTCTTAAACAACATTGCAGTTTCTTCTTCTCTAGACTCTACCCACTGCTCTGGGGAAAGAAAAAATCAAGTATCTAAGTAAAGAGTCAGCTTTAGTATATAAATTAAGTATATATATTCTTTATAAACAGGACTCCTAATAGTACATTTAAATTGTAACTTGCACTTTTGCATCATCCCCATGGAGTTAATTATAAAAATGAATGAAATAATGCCACAAGACTACAGAATTTATCACAGACTCCCCTACACTGGCTTCTCTAGTTTTAATGTCTAGGACTTACACAGTTGCAAACTACAGCTGCTTAAATGACAACTATTGTTCACTGCATGATATTTGGTGAAATAAATGCTTAAGTATGAAATCCATTAGTGCCACATATACCATACACTGCATTTGCAAAGACTTAGTTCGGGGGGAGGGACATTCCTCTCCCCAGATAAATACAGCTTTTAAAGGTTTTTTTTATTATTATTATTATTATTTTCTTCCAACAAAATATCTACTTTTTGGAACATCTCTATCCGCTGATATCCTGAAACTCAATGAAATACCTCAAGGCAAGTATTTGTTCACTATTTCCTGTTGAACAGTGCAAGAATGTTCTTTGTGTTATTTGAAGCGAGCAACAAAGATGGCAACAACACATGGGTGACTTCACTTCCTTGGGGGAAGAGAAATTCCAACATATATTTAATATATATTTATATGCTGTATAATTAAAAAGATAACCCAAAGAGAACAACAGGCACCAATAGGCACTTTTTATTGAAAAGGGCAGATGAAACAAGAGGACTATGTGCAGTAAAGTGCAGTGGAGCAGAATCAGAGGTGAGGTCCTACAGATCAGCTCCCACAGATACCACAAAGAGCCAATTCAAAACTAGGACAGCAGCCCTGTGGTTTTTGCCTGGTTTAGCTTCCTATAGACTCCAGTAACTGCAGAACACATGCAAATGAAACAGTAAGAGAAACTACAGCAAATCCTGTTTCTCTGTGGTCTTTTTCCAAGCAGTTTGGAAACCAATTGTGCCACCACCTGCCACAGAAAAATGTTGTCCTGGGTTGCTGCCACTCCTCAAAACTGAATATATATTAATTCGGATGAGGATAGCTTCCTTTTGTAATGCTTCATTTGCTCTGGGATCCCAAGCTGAGAAAGAATCCAGCCAATTATACTCCGTACAAACACATTATAAACAAATATCATGTGCTTTAAAGAAAATAAAATATTCTTTGTGTATTTATGAATGATCTGGCCTGCCTCTGAATGAAGATTCAAATACAGGGAACAAACAGTTTAAGGAAAACTATACTCTCATTCACACTCAGTAGAACTGTGATTACCTCTTTTTCCCTTCATGGAAGAAGCTACTACTCCTCTAAAGTCAATTTGCAAGAGCCTCAGCTTACAAAAAAAAAAAAAGAAGATAGATAAATGACTCCCCCTTCCCATAAAAACATTCAAAACAAACCTATCTAGACAAAAGGCCCAGTGTCCCTACTGCTTTGTGCTAGGGTGGAAAAAACAGTTGTCTGCTACATTAGTGAGAAATAACAACTTCAGAGAGTCAGACACATGCTGAAATGTTTCAGTTGAAATCAAACTCTAAGAAATTTTTTAAATGTTTTCAACACATCAGCATGAAGCATCGACCTAGTTGGAATCACTTAGATCTAAAGCAAATGCACTGATTGTTTTCACAGCATGCTTTTCTTCTTCAAGCTGCAACAGGCAGACTGGCAACTGCTGTTCGGAAAGGTTTTCAGCCCCCTGCCTTGGTCTACTGTAGCCTATGACACAATCAATACCAGGGTTAGGAGGCAGAGGAAGCTAAGGAAAGATTATGAAGATGAGGTGAGTGACAGAATTGCCTTACTGGATTTGTTCTCTCTCACCTTGAGTCTTTCCTGCTGCAAAGAAAGATGGAGAACCATTCCAGTTCTTTCTACAAGAAGGGGGCAGAGATGGTGAGGACACCACGTGGTGTGAGCGCAGACAGTGCTCAGAGCACTTAAAAACATTCTGCTCAACAGATACAAAAGAAAGAAGTTCCTGCCAGCAGAAGTATTTTTCTTTGTCAGGGTGGGATGGGGCTACAGCTTAACAGAGTTTTTCTCTCATTAATCGGTATAATTAGCATGCATGGTGAGAAAAAGTTCACAGTGAAATAAAACTTGAGCATTCTCCTTTAATCATTTCACCTCAAACCAGCCTGTGCTATCTGCAAGCATCTCTGCTCCAGCCAATCCGATAGGGACCACTACCTTTCAACCAACTTCCCTCCCTTTGCACCAGTGCACAGGGAGCACTCCAGACACGGGTCCTGCTTAATATGCCAGCGCACAGGGTACTTTTGCAGCCATATTATAAAGATCTTAATGGCTTTCAGTTGTTCAGGGACTACATTATTAAAGAATTTTTACAGGAACCCTAAAAATTTTAATACAGTGCAGCTTTTGTTCGAACCTTCATGAAGGAAAATGTGATTTTTAAGCCCATTCTGGAGATGCCCTGCTGTTCTGCTATCCTTATCCTGCCATCAGTTTATGGAGATGGGTGACTTAGCTTGACCTTACTGCAGTAGTGTAAGAAGAGATGGAAAGAAACAGTTCAAAGGGAATTAGAGAGGGAAGGCCCAGTTGATTCCACTGTCTGTTCTTTTCAGTTAAGCGTAGAAGAATCCCAGGAGAAAAGCATATTTGGACATTAATAGCATGCAGCAGCCAGAATACTGTTGGCATTCATAGTCAATCCACATTTATATTTTAATATGATAAAAAATAGGAAATGGAATAGAGAAACCCAGCTTCCCCCCAGCCCCCTTCAGTGACATGAATTTTAGATAGTTATCTAAGTGCTCTACAGCACTATTTACTGTAGGTTACATAGACTCAAGTCAGCACATCACTCCAATCAGGACAGGGCTCCTTAAACCCACAGCACAGGCTCGTGTATGCACAACCCCATGGCAATAATGGAATTAACCCCACTGCAGACCTTTTGTTTGCAAATGGTTACAGCACCATTATTTGTGCTGTGCCTACAAGTATGACTTTGTGTAATTCTTCACACCTAAACAGACAGAAAATTCTCCCAGTTCAAAAATTCAGTTTAGGAAAAAAAAAAAAAACCACAACCCACACACAATGTTGGCTTTGTCTTTTCTAAATACACGACAAAAAGCATCATCTGGTTGCAAGAGGCCCATTGTCAAGCTGCCATCCACACTTCAAGACGTTCAGACAAGAAACAAACAAAAGATTTGTTCGGCCCTGTGAAGTGGAAGGCCTTTCTTTTTGTGAGGGAGCTCCCTACAGATGAGTCCATTACTTGATAGTGTCACTCATGACCAGGAAATATGTTTGGTAATTGCATGATGCTGACATCTGAGGTTTCTATTAATCCCACCTCAGAGTAAGAGAGAAGTTTCACATGTCAGAGCATTTCCTCTCTTAAACCACACAGAGTAGCTTAGGCTTGGGGCAGAGGGGTCTGGTTTGTTCTTTGTGTGCATCTTTTCATCATAACCATTTAAACCTATAAGTAACAGGTAGGCAGCAGACTTGAATGAAACCTCTTGCCTCAATGGATTTTTGCTAAGGTTTGATGATATTAGAACTAACATACAGGGCCATTACTGTAAAAAAATACTGAGAACACATAATCACTATCATTTGACAATTCAACATGCATGTATTTACTTCAACTTTATCCTACTAAGTATTAGAATGGAAACACACCCCCCACTACAAGGCATGGGATTTAACTCAGTCTCATGTCAAGGATGACTGCAAAGTCCACATGGACTGGGGTAACCCACAGAGCCCTTGAATGTGACACCTACGGGTAGTCAATTAACAAGAAGGCTCTTTTGCACAGAAATTACTTTCAACCTCAAAAAACTAAAACAAACCAGAAAAAACATGGCAAAACAGTGAATATGCAACAGCCACATTTTCTTTGTTTGTTGAAGACTCCCATTACATTCTGAGGAGACAGACAGCAGAGACCTACACCAAGAAGTAGCACTAGTAAGAGTAGCACTAGAGGAATGAATGACAGAAGCAGGAAGAGAGAAAAACATCTCACTCCACACAGCAGAAACACCACCTGCTCGGGTGGGACCTGGGTCAGAAGCATGCTTCCAGACAGGGTCACAGACACAACTTTGACATCTATCTCATGGCAATGGGTACTGCTCAGAGCCTCGGGTGGAAACACCTTGGGTTTCCCAAGAGCTTTCATCTCCAACTCCTTTGGCATAGCACCAACACCCCATTGCTTCCCTCTGAAACTGTGCTCCTCTAGAGGTTTCATCTGTGGTGCTGGACAACCAGAGGAGAGCAAGGAAGCTACATGCTACCTTTTAATTGATCATGGCTGCCTACAAGCATATTAGCACTTCCAGGCCTTCTTCACTGCAGTGATTTTTTGCCTAGACAATACCTGGAAACAAAAAAACAAATGGAGAACAAACTTTTTTCTGTTAAGAAATTTACGAAACAAACTATTAACTATAAAAAGCTGTTTAAAATTGTTCATTTTTACCTTACACTTTTTTTTAATATTTGGTGTTTCTTATCACTACATCATTACACACCCTAGCAAGCCAAGCATCAGAAAAATCAGCATCTTCAATTTCACACTATAACTTTGCTTAAAAAAACAACCCAAACAAAACCCAGTAAAACCTATTATAACACCCATTGCTGATAGCTGATAAAAAAAAAATATATATTCAACAAACCTACTTCAGATATCACTATTTGCACATACTAAAGAAGTTCTTGCTGTGAAGAAGTTAGGAACCAGAATTTAAGACAGAACAGTAATTCTCAACTCATGAAAGCCCACTTCCAGACCCTATAAAGGGATGTTATTTTCAGGCACTGGGAACTTCTGAGAATAATGATCAAAAGGAGGTTCAGGTGACATGGCCAAACCAGAGGCCTCCATTCGCCAATCATTTCTTTGCATTGTCCATCATTATGAAGTATTACTTGAGGGGAAAAGGCTCATGATAAAGAGGAACTTTTTTCACAAGATGCTCTCCACTTCCCAACTGCTATCCAGCTCATATACTATTTTTCAGATGACAAGTACTGACTCAAACAACTCTTGATTTCAGGATATTTTAGAAAACTTTTTGAAGGGAAACATACCAGATAAAAAAAAAATCAAGGTAATACTTTGAGAAAAAATATTTTGAATATTTAATATAATGAACATGCTATGAAACACGTGTCCCCTTCTGATGGAGGAGAATTGGAGCATTTCCAGCCCTCAGCTTTGGTATACTGCTTAGGACACAGGCCAAAGTTACAGGCTTTGGGAATTAACAGGGCAGCTCCTAATTTAAGAGTTACTACCAAGAGTTCAATAAGACTTTCCAATGCAGCTCACAGTCCTTGCTTTCCTTCAAAGCCTTTTTTCTCTCCAAGTACTATAAAGTGACTTGCTTAGGCTTTGACATATAATTTCTACGACACCTAAATCAGAGCAGATGAATGACATACGAGAAATTAAACATCAGAAGACAGAAAGACACACATTAAAAACAGCCTAACTATAATTATAGGTTGGAGGAGGAAACTTACTGACAATTACAAGATTTGTAAAACATACAAGTACAACTGGAAAATTGAGAATTCTTTGAAGTTTCCCTAAATTATGTAGATGGAGCTTTGCCAGGCCATTCTTTCATTAAAAACATATAACTGTACAAAGTGCAACATCCAGCCAGTTACCAGAAGTGTGTTGTTTTATGCTGGTCTCCAAATCTAAGAATTTAAAAATTTATTAGGTCTCTCATTTATGTGATACTTGTAATAACTTTCAGAAACACTTGTGTTTATTTAAAATCCTTTAAGGTAACATTAACTACACTAATAACAAAAAATTAGGATAAGGTAGAATTCCCCTTTGTGCAGCATCTATCTTTTCTACCACATGAAAAATAACAAATTTCTGAGACAACAGAAAAAACGCAAAATGTGTTTAAATCTGATCTTGAAAAGGCATCACCAACTTCAGCAGGGCTTCTCCCATACCAGCTGGGGTCAAAAATATTGAGACTAAAACATTATTAAAGCAGATCCATTTGAGCCTAAAAATTTGAAGCTTGCTGCCATAGCAACTTCTAATTATCACAGGGTCCTAATGTACAAATTCCAAGAAAATGTGTGTATTGATACTAAATTTTACACAAAACTTTGAAATGCTGTATTGACAATCATCAGAAATGGGATACTTATTGAACAAGGATCTTGTGTTGAATGTCACTTCTGAAGCAGCAAATGGTAAAACAGACATACTGCCACAAAGCAGAAGGGTTCTTTAGACCAGTAAGAATGAACATATATCTCCAGGTTTCAGAGCAGTTAAAAAATAACTTCCTTCACAGTATACTGGGTATTAGTCAATACATAGTTTTTTGAAGGTAGAAATTTCTCCATAATCTTAGCTCATCAAGATCCTTTAGAGGAGATTTGGAGTTGTTCTGTTCCCAGCACAGGCCTGCTCCACCTGTAACTACCACAAATTCTCTATGCGGTATCAGTAAATTAATAAATCCCTGTTGACTTCAGTGAAGCCAGGATGTTCACCCTTTATTTCCACAGACTTTTGTAAGCAAGCTTAACAGAGTTTGTAACTTGACAGTACAGTAGAGTTGGATAAATGCCCTGTGTTTTATTTATACAAGGAAGTTTCCATTATGGCATTCTTCAGGCAGCAAGGTAGTGTTTGCTGCTGCTTCTCTGCAGTCGGTTTATACTACCTAAAGCCTCACACATTATTTGCAGAAAGGTAAAAACAGAAGAGCTTTGGAACATGGGACAACTCAGACAAACAAAACAGTCCCTCATTAGCAAGGTAATGTTCTTAACTGCAGAGGCAGAACCCTGCTAAAACAATGATTAATTCTTTACCCTGGGATATGTCCAAAGCATATTGAATCTTGCCACAAACTCAGATAGATTTTTGGATTAGGCCCTAATTAGTATTTTACGCTTGGTCTGACTGTGCTCTTGATAAAGCAATATTGATAGCAGCATGTTTAGCAACAGTGTCAGAACCACGTCCGTGCATGCAGCCTGCGTTTTGAACAAGGTCCTGTATTAAAGAAAGTCAACAGGAGTAAATTTGCATGACATTTTATATTTTAGCTCTATCATTCCTTTGATACAGGAACAGAGTGGGCTATTTTATCAGGTTTTGCTAGGAATCTGCAAATACAAAGTGATTGAATACCTGTTGTGACCTACAGAAAGAAGGGACATGAAGTGAGCCCAGTACACCTCAGCTCTACCTACTGATGCTGTTACCCACCTAAAGTGGACCTGCAATACTGGGAAAGCACATGATGGAAAAAGAGTCTCCTAGACTGGAAAGAACACCTGATAGAAACAGAACAGTAAGGCGTAAGGATTGTCATAGGTGCTTTGGAAGCAAAACAGCACTCCATATTTTTAAGCACACATTAACATCTGTTATCTGTTCTCTAAATGAAAAACGTGATTAAAAGGCAGCATGCACAAGCACAGCTGCAGAGCTACTTCTCCCCTCCCCTTTTTGGCCTATGGAAACGTCCCTCAGAGCACCGCTGATCCCCTGCCCAAGCTCCATGCTGGAATTGGTGCACTCCTTTAAACGCCACTGTTAACACCTTCTCTACTTCCACACACAGACACACTGACAAGTAAAATCACTAGGCTCAACTATATATTTTTCTTTGGAGATAGCTGAAAGGCTCAGGAGCGAGAGCACATTGCGTTTGTAAAACACTTTGGAATACATAAGTACACTAAAGAGAGATTCTTTAAGAAAGATGCAGATGCACTGACATAATATTATCCAAGAATAAAACCCTTTGATGTAGAAGTCCTCTATGAGCACAGAACGAAAAAGCAGTCATACTGAATGCTAATTGTTGTAAGTCCAACACACCTTACATTGGGAAGAGAGCTTGTTAGCAGCACTGTAATGCAATGCTTGAAAGCAGCGCGACAAAGGATAGATTCTCAAAATAACTCAAATTTTTTTGCCTGACTGTGATTCTGCTTAGCCTAACAGGAATTTTGCAAGTGGTACTATGACAGTTGAAGTGAGAGTATGCATCTGTAAGCCTTTGCTTTCTCATTTTTGCTGCTTAAATGTTAAAGCCTTCATCAAGCTGTTGAGAAAAAGAACCCAATATGAAAAAAGCATGAAACCCCTACCTGGTAGAATAATTATTCCTCTGTTCCTCCTTTTAAGAGCAGCTTTCAGAGTTCACTACTAGTGTTCAACATTTTTATAACAGATACATCTTTCCTCTCTGAAGAGAGGATTTCCACCTATCAAAAAATTCTGTGAAACTGTGGTTGGTTTGTGGGGTTTTTTTAATTTTAGCCTGTAAACAATAACCCATGGGAAAAGTCAGACGCTACCAAACCACAGAAAAGCCTAATGCTTTTTCCAAATTTGAACTACGTTCTGCAGAACAGGCTACACCTTTATCATGGATCTCTCTCTAATCTGTGTTTCGTAACTCTGGTTTAGGAAGCAACTCACAAAGAAGTTATCTTTTAACGATGGATGCTGAATTTCCTGAGCCACCTTTTACGTCAGCCTGCAGCTGCTCATAGACTGCCTGAACTCTACATGCAATTAGCTTTCCCCAACAGAACTTGGACAATTCAACTATCACATTTTCTCCAGCATTCCCCCTGCATCTAGTACACAGAACCTTACCTGCAAAATTAAAACTCAGCAATACTATGATCATGATTAATCTACTTTTACCGCCTTTCAACTTTGAAGAAATCTGCAAAGAATTCCAATCATTTTACCTTACATTTTCACTCACTGCAGATAGCAAACAGACATACTGTGTACAACACAACATAAAATAACTAAGGAGTTTTGTAAAGCTTGGAGAAATGAGTTTTCTTTTATGTCTTATTGTTATTTGTATTTTACTAGGAACTGTCTAGGTAAGTGGATACCTGCACCATTTTAATACCTGGGCCTTCACAAAACGTCTGCTGTAACAAGGTAGAATTTTTCAGTTGAAATTCAGTAGCATCCCTTCTGAACTTACACAGTTTTTAAATTAGTCCAGCACAACATTTTCAATGAAAACATAGCACAAATTCTTACCCTCTTACAGTTAACAGAATCTTTGCTGATTATTTCATGCAAACTAGGAGACATTCCACAATCCAATAATAAACAACCAACACTTGTCACTACAGCAATTATATTTAGATGAGGTGTTCATCAGGAACACCCTCAAGACATGGCATGGCACTGGTACTTAGCCTGCATTTGTGTGCCTGTATACCCTATCAGCTACACAGACAGCAGTTTCAGCACCCTCTTGGCTGGGCTGAGCACCAGCTACCTAGCAACTATGCTTTGCCCCTTCTAAGAGCACTCACATGCAGAGAACATTTATGCACCCGTTCTGCTCCCTCAGCCCACCTTCCTTCACTCCATGCAAGCTTTCCCCTCAAAAACAAACAAACAAAAAATTTAAATTGGTCTTCAATTCAGGCTGAACATGAATCAGGGCCTTGGGTTTCAGAGGCCCAGAATACTGAGGCACTGTACCACATAGAGAAAGCCCTACCTCAGCCTTTTCTTTATAGAGCAGGAAACATAACCCAGAAGCTGTCCTGGTGTCCAGCTACTCACAGCTCCCTCCCAGGGCAATACCAGGCCTTAACTGCCCTGAGCAGCCACATCTGGCATCTCGCCCACCCTGCCCACAGCCCCATTCAGCCCAGTGATACCACAGTTGTGCCAGCCTCCAACTCCCCACAGCCCTGCCACAGGCCCCATGACCTGGCACGGCCTCTTACCTGGCTGCTGCCTGGAATGGTGGCCTGGACTCTGCCAGTTGCTGTTCTGGTCCCTGTCCCACTCAGGAGCTGAAGGGGCAGACCCCTGGCTGGTGAGGCCAGGTCCTGCTCTGCAGGCCTCATGGAGGTGACTCCCTCACACCCATCAGTGGAAAACTGTCTCCTAATTTCTACTCCAGCTGAGGTAAATAAATGCCCTTGTGTATCCAGCAGATGTCCTCTATTGCCATTTGCATCTTCTACACAAATTTAAAAGGACCAAGACACTAAAAGAGAAATGGCACAGTTAAAACTCTGGGCCTAAAATTTTTACAGTGTAAGAATTAAAGAAGTTGAAGCACACACTGGCAAAACTGGAAGTGTTATGGAAAAAATCATTTTCACCATAAATTTTTCTGTGTATTTCATGACTCATTCCTTGCTGTATTGCATGATGCAATTACATGTCTTATGTATGCCACCCTTGTGCTAAAAAGCCAAATTTTGAGTGTACCCAACTGACATCTGCCCATAGCAGCCTTCCCTGAGCACAGGGACACTGATGTAGGACTATAGCAGCAAGTGATTCAGTAGTACAGATACCAGTGTGAGCTTGCATGTGAAACCCATTCTTGTCAGATCATTTGCAAAAAGTACTATTTTAGCAAAACTTAACCAAGTAATACTTATTCTCTTTCTCTAGCCTGAAGATGAGACATTTACCAGATTAAAGCATGACAGGGGTAGTAAAACACGTATATACCTTCTCCTTCTAGCCTTACTCATGCTGGAGATGCAGACAGTGTCCAAGGTGTCATTTCCCAAGCAGAAGTTGATCTGAAGCAGAAGGCTAATGACCAAAATACAAGGTATCTTTTAGAAAAGAAATTTCAAAAGGATTGTTAAATCCTATTGGTGGGGGTGGGTGGATTGGTACAACAGCCAGCAATGCCTCTGCTAACAGAACAGCTCTGGACTTATGTCACCTTTAAGGACAGCTCCATTGATTTGTTCTTGGTTTAGTAATCTTTATCTGAAACACTGAAGGCCTCGATTTGCCACAAAACAATTCCTATGCCAATACACCTTCCACTATGGCATAAAAATACAGTTTAAGAGATTAAGGTGCTAAACGTTTTGCAAAGTATCAATAAAGAACAGAAAGGTGACAAGATCAAACTCTGGTTTTACACTTCTCTCAAGTGTTACTGCACCACTACACCAAGCATGCTTTGCTGACAGATGGTAAAATGGTTCCTTGAAATGGCACCTGAGCAGATGGTGAATGGATAAAGGTGAAGTGATAGGATATATGATTGAATGATACAGGGTAACACTGGATAGATTAATACAGATATAGCTTAAGAATGGATGCTGTTTTACTATCCTCAGTGTTACTCTTCCATGCGGCTTTCTGCCATGGCCTAATCCTGGCTACTAGTCCTAATCTTTCATCCTCCATGAGTCCTTATAACCACTGATTGAATTTATGAAACTGTTGCAAACTATGAAATTTTCATCCTTACTAAAACACCTTTTCTTTAGCTGCCATGCCCTTCCATGCTGCATCTCTCCCTTTCTTCTAACCCTGCCTTTTTTCACACCCCCATGTTGGCAATTACTCCTTTCCCTTTGCACGTCACTCTGCCCCACATAAGTGGTTTATACTAGGTACCTATTCCCAGTTCTCCTTCAGTATGATGGCATGCTCTTACTAAATCATACATTAGATTATAGTCGCAATTGTAAATAATGCTGAAGAAAAGCTAAATAAGTTTTAGAAAATTATCCCCTCCCATCAGAGATAAAATTGGCATAGTATAGGAATTAAAGTGACTTCAAGCTGCTGAAAGTAGCAATTATATCCGTTCAAAGGATAATCCAATGTTGTTTCTCTGTAGTAACCTGAAGCTTTTACTTTGCAGTAAAGGAACTCTATTTGACACTTGAAGTAAAAAAGCACTTGGATTTGCAATGCTTCCATTTTTAACATTGTAAATAACTAATTGAGGCTGTGGGGAATTAAGAGCCAAGTATCACCTATTATAGAGGTTTCATGTGTCTACTTTGCACAAAGACCAGTGGCTATATATATCAAAAAATCTATATGCCAGTAGCTGTTCTACCAAAACTACTGGATAACTTGATATGTTTTATCTGTTGGAAATAGTAATGGGAAGACATCTGGGATATTTTTCATTCAAAATGAAAATTCAACTATGTTAGAACCTTTAATCCAAATTTCCTATGAAAAAGAGACAAAAAAAGTCTGTATGTCTTAGTTTGGCCTTTTACTTGCAGAAGAGTTTGAGTGCTCAATTTAAAGTTACTTTTTCTTTAAAAATTTTCATTTTTTTAATCTTTAAAAATTATGCAATCCAAAATCACACAAATATTTAAAACCAAATAAGACTTTTCTGGAACTTGGAACATACGTGTGTGTGTTTATACCTGTATATGTGTGTGTGTATGTAGATGTGCGTAGATGCATACATAAACATTCTGCAGCTTCTAGGAAGGGGAAAAAAGTCATGTATCAAATATAAAATTCAGAAAGAAGTATAATAAAGTATTATCTATATTGTTAAATACTATTATGGAAACACAGACAGGGGTGTTGAAGTGTAGAAGTAACGCTAAAGGAACCAAATCTGTGTGACATATGTAGTTGTTTACATAATTAAAGTGTCTATTATTATACATATTTACAAGGAAAACAAATTATGCCTGTGCAAATACTTAATTTTAATTATATGGCTTAACAATACAAATAATGTTTTTCACGTTTTGCATGTGTAGCTTCATATTTTTTAAAGGAAAATTGAGATATTTTGCCAGTGGAGTTTGCCAGGGAAACTTGCCCCACAGGTTTTTGATTTCTGGCCTTATGGAATCATAGAATGGTTTGGGTTGGAAGAGACCTCAAAGATCAACCCAGTCCCACACACAACACCCCCCCTCTAGCAGGTGGCCCAAAGCCCCATCCAACTTGGCCTTGAACACTGCCAGGGAGGCAACAGCCATAACCTTTCTGGGAAACCTGTGCCAGTGTCACCACCCTTGCAGTAAATAATTTCTTCCTAATGTGTAATCTAAATCTACCCTGCTCTAGTTTAAACCCATTACCCTTGTTCTATCACTACATTCCCTGATAAAGTACACCTAGCCAGGTCCAGACCTCCCAGCTTGCCCAGACACAAGGCAAGTCCTCTTCTCTACTGCCCCTGACAGTTCCCAACCTCCCTTGAACCCACTCTCCCCTCAGGCTCCTACATTTCCCCATCATCCCTCACCATTCTCTAGTCCTGGCTGACTACTTTTGCACTTGTCATTTCAATCTGTAACTATATCTTCCCTGACTTTTGTCCTCTCTTCCTTTGAATAACACCTTGTCTTTCTCCATCTCTCCCAAAAGGTGGTTACTGAGTACCTAGAAGAGTGAGGATCCCTGGTGCCACCACCACCATTTTCCAAGATGGGCCAAAGTAGAACCTAAGGGTGGACAGAAATAATCTGTTATCCCTAAAAGAAGGAAGGAGGTATGGTCTTAGCTTGGAACAAGATGCATTTTGCTGCAAGGAAAACTTCGTAATAGTGCACACTAAGGCAGGGATGATTAAATTCAATGAATAGCATGAGGATACAGTGGAATTTGTGCTGCTGGAGTTTTCCAGGAGGCATTTAGACAAATACTGGTCAGATATGACTCAGACAAGCCGATCCTATGTGCAGGTGACTCTGAGCTTCCGTTCGCACCTTTATTTTCTGTGAATCTTCAGGGGATGTAGCTGTTTAGAGTCACCAACATTTCTCAAAGGCTTAGAACATAATCAAAAATGGGTGGATTGTTGCGGGGTACCAGAAGAGACATCTGAGACACAATGTTCCAACTCCTCAGATTAAAGGTTTTGCTCTTAAATATGGGGTGTCTTTAAAATGGGAAAAACAATCACACATTTCCCTATCCTCCTCATGAACCACTGAAGTATTTTGGCTGAAATTGTCTTAAAAAATATTCAGGGAGAGGTAGCCAACCAGGTGGAAATGCTAACAGCAGCAAAGGTCTTAAGATAGGAAATACTGGACTACTTCAGTTATAGAAGGTTCCACAGACCTTGCCAATATTTCTCCCTTGGGCTGTCACAACATGGGGAAACAAAGAGAAAAATATCTCACAACCTTCACAGAATCCCTTAAGCCTCCTATGTACCTGCTTAAAAGGGATTATGAAATAAAATGGAGTAGGAAGCTTCTCAAAATTTCAAAGAAAACTCTTGAGTCAACCCCAAAATTGTTATTTCAGTATTTTTTCCCATGTCTGGTCTGACTAAATTTTAAGATGCTTACCATTAACATAACAGTCATTCTTTGTTTTGCTGCATCTCTCTTTGTTTGCTGTTTTTATTTACCCTTTGACTTGGAGTTGAAGAATTCATCTGACACTATGACGCATAGGAGGAAATTTAACTGACATTAATTCCTATGAATTTAATTTGGTTTCTTTTTCACTAGTCTCAGGGTACTAACTGAAGAATGCTCTAGAAACACAGATCTTTGCCAGATCTAACAGAGAGCAACACTGCAGCACATGGGGTTAAAAAAAAATAAATAGATTAAGCCTTTTGTTTTAAAGCATGGTCATTTTAAAGCTGTAAAGCACTTGATGGATTGAGAAAGCAGCCTTTCTTTTGTTTTTGTTGTGTTGTCAGGTACTGAGTACTGAGGTTTTAACTAGTGCTCACTTCCCTCCCTTTCATGTTTTCATTACTGCCAGCAGAAGTGTGGATGGTGGACAGTAAAACAGAATTTGGTCCTTTCACCTTGTCTTTCTTTCAATTCAGAATGGATGTTAATGAACACCTAGTTGTAGCTAAACAAGGCTTACTGCTTCCTCTCTTCCTTCAGTCTGATTTCCACCTATTCCTTTTCATTTTCCATCTGAAGAAAATGGAAATTACAGTCCATCTATTTGGGCCTGATTCCCATTTATACTACGGTGGTTTTCTACCATTCTGGAAGTATAAAAGAGCTTTGAAGTGCACGTAAATAAGTTACTCTTACACCCATTTTACAGCTGTTTTGTCCTGCCAGAGGGTACAAAGAGGTCTCAGTGTAAAGTAGAATCAGGCTACTATCTCCAGGGGCTAAGCTGCTCAAAAAAGAAAAATAACCAAACAAGCATTAGAAAAAGGAAACAATAAAAGGGAATTTTTAGTAAGATTCTTTTTTTTCAGATGCCAAGTTCAGTCATGGTTTCTCAAGAATTAAGGGAAATTACATGAGAATTTTTTGCAGTTCGCTTTGCAGGACTGTTTGGGGGAAAAAACCCCAACAAAAAACCAAAACAACAAACAGACTAGTTTGGATACAGTATAATTAATATGAGTCAGGGCATGGAGAACACTGGAGTTAGTTTTAGCTTCCTCTTTTGCTTTTTGTGGCTTGCTGGTTACCTTGGGCATCACATCACACAGTTAATAATTAACCAAGCATTGTAGACTTCACTGGTGAATTTGCTCATGTAAGGACTTCTGAATCTGATGGAACAAGCTTGAAAGCTACTACTGATCATGTTTACCCAAATGTAACTCTGCTCAGCTCCAGAGAGTTACTTGTGATGCACCCTGGTAAACAGCAGATCAAAGAGACCCCAAGAACACATTCTGAACATACTCATTTTTAACATCTGTTTGAGGTTTGGCCTGTTTTATTTTCTTAGGGAAATACAAGGCTACACTGCAATTTTTTTTTAATTTAGAGAGTAACCGAAATTCACCTGCATACCCCAAGGAATGCCTGTGGTATCAGAAAGCCATGAAATCATGATACCAAAGAGATAAAAAAAAGAAAAAAATAAAAATCTCTACACACCAGCCAGATTAAAAGCACAGATCCTTGTGCAGTTCTTAATTCAATAAAATGCTGTGGTGCTTCATGGTCAGAAGGAAATACTCCTTTGGCAGCATGTGTTTCCACTCTGTCCTTCATGAAAGAGTCAAAGGGTATTTTACAATCCAATCCAATGCTGGATATAACCTTTTAAATAAATAAACTACGGTTTAAGGATTTAGAAAGCACTAGATCAAAGAATGTAATCTTTGAGATCTAATAACTACGGTGATGGGTCCAGCATAAGGACATGAGCAGAATGGAACAAAGGCTTGCTGAATATCCACACTGCTTCTTGGGTTAAAATTCATTACACTGTCACTCTAAATCCCTAGTTAGGGGGCAACCCTCAATTTCTCCTCTTGCTAAGAATTCAGCATGAACTTAAAAAATAAACAGAAACCAATATATTCAGTGGAAGAAACACCAATCTGCAGCCTCTTTTTTGTTGTTGTTGTTTGACAATTCAAATCCAGGTCTAACTTTCCAAAAACCTGATAATGAGCCCATTGCTCATTTATGCAAGACTTCAGATGCAGCCTCCAGGCTGCACCACTACTGCCCCTTCCCTCCATCCACCAGATTCCTACTCTCCAGGATTAACTGCAAGGAGTTGGAGAACTGGCTTTTTTTTTTTTCTTTTTCTTACAGCTGTACATTCATCCCTGGATGTATTTAAAAGATGGGTACACGAGGTGCTTAGGGATATGGTTTAGTTGTGGGCAGGTAAGGTTGGACTTGATGATCTTAATGGTCTTTTCCAACCCAGTCATTCTATGATTCTGTATCTGTTGCCCATTGAGGCTAGGAATGATCCAAACCTTTAGTGTCATATAGTCTAATGCACAATACGGTGCACCAAAATAAAAACAAAGAGAAATAACTGTGTTCAGTCATCACAAACCTTCCCGTGCTGTTTTAGAGCGCTCCAGTTTCTCTTCTGTCAGGCTTTGAAATTGTGATCCTTGCTCACAAACTTTCACATACAGGTTTTCTACATCAGTTAGAAGCCCAAGTGGGTGGTGAATACTACATCCAAATTTCTGGAAAAGTCTTCTTACCTTTCTTCATTTCCCACCATGGGCGTTACAACACACAAACCATCACTTCTGCCTACTGTTCAACCAGCATCTTGTCAAATCTGGCTGCAAGATTAAGCTTTCCCAATTCTGAATTCAATATTGCAACCCTAAGGATATAAGAACCAAGCTGGAACATTTTGTTTTTGGAGTTGTTTTTTCTCCTCTTAGTGTACAAAATTGTTTCAGTTCTGAGATCACAGTTTGCTCTGACTTTAATGATGTATCACCATGAATAACACTGAGTTTTATGTTCTCTGCTATATTTGTCCACATTGGAAGCCACTTTTACATATGCCACAATTTACAACCTTTCCTCCAAAAGACTCAGAGCTTCTTGTTTGCAGATATTCTTTCTGCTTTGTATAATCCATTTGAAGAATGTGCAGCACGTTTTGTACACAGAAAGGGATGGGCACAGTGAAAGGAAAGAAAGACTTACTGCCAGGAATCCTGCGATACCCAGTTGTTTCTTAGAGCAGCATAGTTGGCCTTTATTCCAGATTATTTTATTTCACTTTAAACAGACCAATTTACAGGGGAAAACTCATAAATTTTCCCTCATTAACAATGTCTGAGCAGGAGAGAAAAAAAATTGGTGTGCTTCAGGGCCTTATCCTTCCCTCACAAAAACCTGAAAATGTTTAGAACTTGCTAGAACAGAGTCCTAGAGTCCTACCTAACAAAGCTGGTGGGAAGTCCAGGACTCGAAGCATTCAACCCTTGGCAGCTTCTAGTTCCAGTGACAACAGCTATACCCATAAAAACAGTATCTCAGAAGTGCCAGACTTAAACAGTATCAGTTATTTGCATCTTTTGCCCATTTTTATTTTTAAAGCTGGATTCAGTAACAATCAGGCTTAGTTCTTTATTGTTATAAATTAAAAAAAAATACTCACAGCCTTCAGTGTGTTATAAATTATTAAATGGAAGATGATGCTAGTTTGCCATTGATAAAAGGCAATGTGATTTTAAGTCATAAGCTTGAGATAAGGATATGAAATGGTGTAGTTATTAATATTGTTGCTTCGGTCTTAGTTCTATGCTGAAATTTATTATTTTTTTTTAACTTTTCTTTTTTCCTCTGGAGAAAGGATGACTTCCAGAAATCGGCTAAAGCCTCCACCTTTTAAAAAATATAACATTTTTTTATTCCAGTAAAACTCCTCCATACTTCACTGCACATGAAACATGAGCAAAGCTCAAGTGAAAGCCAAGTTAGAGTTTCACAAGTTGGCTCAGTAAGTGGAAAAGCAGCTAGAGATGTAAACAGTTTAGTGAAAAGGACAATGTTCTGATACAGAATTATCTCTTGTAATATATCTAACAGCAGCTGTTCCATAATACTATTAACACGACTTGCACTAATCTGCTCAAAAATCTCTGTTATTTTCTATTGCTTGAAAGTTGTTTAGCAGGGGGTGACTGAAAAACCAGTTTTGCCTTTTACTGTTGCCCTTAAACAATTTCCTTTTTGGAAGTGCCATTACACAGCTGGATTGTGTCTTCTAAACACACGAGTGAGATCCGTGAAAACGCTAGAAACTAGTAAAATAAAGATTACTTTATGCTATTTCAGTTACTGATTTCATCAAGTTCTAATATTTTCTTTTTCTTTTGCTTAAGGATCCATTTCATTTACAATGCCTTTCCCCATCTGTGGATTCAAAGTCCCATCCTGGAAAGAGTTATGTAAGGGAATAGATAATTTTTAGCAAGTAGCTTAGGTGACACTCTCTGGAAGTATCACAGGATCAAAAATTACTCTTGCAAGTAAGAATCTGTAGCACCGCTACTGGATTTCTTTTACAGCAAGGTGGTACAAGGAAGCCCATCAAGACAAGACAGACAAGAAAAGCTGTCAGTGTCCTACCCTGTAAATACTCATTCACATGAGCAAAGGGCATAGGACAGCTGCGCAACTACATCAGGGAGCAAGATCTGCTTCTTATCTGAAACACACTGGCTGCCTCAAGTTCAGGTGCACACACCACTGTTAATGGCATCGATTGCTGTTATATCAGTACAAGGAATGTGATGCATAAGAGTTCCTTGGACCTAGTTTTGCTCTAACACACTGTGGCATATACAAAATGTTCCACTCAGAAAGAGACAGGTTTATTAATAACTACAAAATATGTTCTAAACAGCTTAAGCAAATTTAATTTCGATTATTTACCATGTCAGGATGGCTTGGAATAATGAATTTTGTGTGTCCCATGCTCCCCCTCCTTTTTTTAAAAAACCAAAAACCGCCAAGCCACCTTTTTCCCACTACCCCTTTTGAAAATGGCTAGAAATTTAGAACAGTCTCTTGATCTTCAAAATTTTCTTTTGATCTAACAGTTAGATAAAGCTCTCCTATGGAACACCATCACCAGTCAACAGAGAAATCAGCAGCAAATATCAACAACTAATCTTTCTCCTTTGAAGAAATAGTCCTACATATCACAAAGGTTTCAAAGCCAGTGATAAAACAAAAACCCTGAAGCTATAGTCCATTTACCTGTAGCCCTGACATCCTCAAGAAATAAAAGCGTTCAAGAGCCTTGAGTTACTATCTTTAATCCTAATAGTCACTTCTAATTATAAAAGGAGTTTAAGCTGCAATTATTTAGCTAGCATTTAAACCAGGCTTTGTTATATTCATTAGCAATGACAGTTACTCAATAGGCAAGTTGGATCGGATCCTGCAAAGTGTTACTTATGTGAGGAGTCTCGTTGAGTTCAGGACTGTACTGCACACCTGAAGGTTTAGCAGCTGCAGACTTCTTAAACAGGCTTAAGTTATTTGCTGACCAAACTTCTCAGTACACATTTAAGTCCTGTTAAGATTAATGAGAGATACACACACATCCATTCAGAACTGACTGACCTGAGGTTCTTCCTGCCATTTTTACAATTTCAGGGTCAAAAACAGCATTACAAGCAAATGCCACCGAGTGATGTAAATCATAGGAAAAAAAAAAAAAGAGAATATTTTGCCAAGTCCTCATCTAATTTGAAAATGTTATATACAGTTTGTCTTCGATTATCCTTTTTTTTCCCCCCATTTGAGTTGCAGTTCAAATCAGAGAAGAAAAAATAAAAGTCTTGTTACAGTTACAGGTCAGTGCAAGATAAGAGGCTCAACACAGTCACTTCTATGCACCGTGCGTACAAAAGTGGCCCAGATTGGTATTTAGTTTATCCGTCTCAAATCTAAGAAACACCACAGAGGTACTTGAATATAAATGCATTGCCAAAAGATAAAAATCTACATCACTGGAAGAGTGTCGCTTGCCCAGCAATTTAAAGGTCATCTGACATACTTTATTTTTCTCCTACAATTAGAATAATAGTGAATATACACAGAGTGTAAATCGCAGCTTTTTTTAAGATTTGGCCTCTTAATTGGCTCGACTCACAAACCAACACATGAGACAGCACAGCAGCACAGAATGGAAGAAAATTTAGAAATTCAGTAAGAAAAAATTACTAAAGGTGTTTTTAGAGAGCTGATTTCAATTAAAACCCGATTTTGGTGTGAAAAGACAAAAAATCTTTACACATGAATGTAAATGATAGAAATCCATCTTTTCTGCTGTAAAAACAAAAGTCCACAGAGAAATGCATTCTTTTGCTGGAATCCAGGCCTAGGACCAAAGAATTTACATATTTTAAATTAACAAGATCCAAACTCCTCTACAACAAATATTTATACTGTAAAATATTACAGCCACATTCCTGCATCTCCTTACAATAATAATTCTTAAGGAAACAATATACCAGGGAGTGTATAAAACAGTGGATTTCTGTAGAGATGGAACGCTTCATTATCAGAGAACCAGCTTGTTCATAAATATTAAAAAATATGGTTTTGAAGTTTTTCAAACATGATTCTTATTGTTTACACTGTCTCTCTACTACTGAAAACAACAATCAGTATGTACCTGTCCATAAGTCTTTCTCTCTCAATCTCCAACTGCAGAAAAAACTCCTGGTGACTGTTAAGGACAATGTCTGTGCAGGACATACACTAAGCAGACGAGGGGACAAGTAGCCTGACCTTACTTATGCAAGTAGTCATGCTTACAATGATAGGTCTAATTCTTTCTAACGAGAACAGCATTTGTCCCAAACTGTAGACAAATGGGCACAATTCCTTGCAGTATTATAAAAGTAGGTTGTAAATTTATGTATAAGATCATTCTTTTCTGTTTATAAGTACGTCTTTGTATTAGATTAGAGATAGAAACAGGTATTCCAAGAGAGAAAGACCTTCCCTAGTACTACAAGAAGAATCACTTAAAAGATTGCTCAAGACAAACTAGTATTATATTTTCAATCTTTATTTGGTAAAAATTAAATTCCTGGATATGGGTCGACCTGCACTATAAAACAACACTGAGAACAGATCAAACTTTTAAGAAGTGATGCATGAGTTATGGAAATGAATGGCTTCTCAAAAACGTTTATCCTCCTGCTCTACTGTTAATTGTGAGGGTAAAAAAAACAACCCCAAAAGCAAAATAAAGCAACAAGCTAAAGCACAGAACAGGAAGACCCACCTTGGCTGCAGCAATGTATCAGTCTCATAAATTTGGCTTCAGAGCAGAACTCTCTATGGGAAAAGAGCACATGTTTACCCTTGCATAAATAGCCTTTACTAGATGATTAGATCACACAGAGGATACCATTGAAATAGAGAAAATAAACACGATTAACATGTGGAAGGAGAACTCAAACACAGCAGTAACTGCAAACTCCTGCTTATTTGAAGAAGAATGTTACCTAATTTACTTCCTCTCAGTTTACAGAGATGTGATTTAAGCTGCACACCACCACCCCCAGCCCCCCTTTTCTGGTTCAGTTATATTTGCAAGAACCAGTGAACACAGAAATGTGCAGCCAGCCCGGGCCCTCAGGCCGGTGGATCAAGATGGCAGGCTGGCCTGGGCTCCCCCAGGGATAGCAGAGCCAGAAGGGTGATTGGACACAGTGACCTGTCTGCATGAGATGAGACAAAAACAGGAGGGCTGTAATGCTGATGAACTAACCTGTCACTCACAAGCTCAGGTCTGAAGAAAAAAAAAAAAAGAAAAAAGAAAAGGGGGGGGAAGTGAAAGGTACAGAATAGATTTTAGAAAGCATACAAGGTACAGAAAATACAGTATAATTGGAATAATTAGATGACGCATTTAAGTACCTGTTCATTTAGATGGGCTCGAGATATACAAGGAATATTGCAGAGGAATCCAGCTAATAGTTTATATGAGAGCAAAACACATTTGAAGAAATAATGGGTATTATGGTTCAGTGTGCAAGGAAGGATGCTACAGACTATTGCTGTCAGGGATCGGGGTTTCATTCCAAACACTCCAGTTATGAATCAAAATCACAATGAGCAATGAGCTTCTAGATCTTGACACACTAGGCAAGGAGGTTGTTCTTCAGAGTACTCGGCTAATTTAATTGCTTGCTTGGGGGAGGAAAAAATCCAGAGGGAAAGTATACAAGCAATTCCACACCTTGGAGCCAGTACACCCAGGTGCTAGGTAATGGTGGGGATTGTAGCACTCTGCCTACCATTGCCATCACCAGTGGGAGCTACTATGGACACTGGTGCTTGGAGACAGGTGAAATAAAAAAAAAAATTAAAAAAAATATAAAAAAGTGGAAAATGCATTTAATGATGAACAGGCACTTGGAGTCGACAATGCCTTTAAATCAGCATGGTCCTGCTATTACTTTCCTGTCATACACAGACTAGCGTTTGAACTACAAATAACTGCTACTGTTTCTGATCTCAGTGGAACAGAGATATACATGTATAGTTTGGATTTTTAATTAGGCAAGTTCACACTCCATTAGCAGTGAACAAAACTGAATTTAAAGCTACATCTGCAGAATTAGTCAAAACAAAATTTAGTTCTCCTCACAGCTGGAGAAAAATACAATTTTGAACTAAAAGGGCCAAATGATAAACATTTAAGTTTTTGTTTTCAGAGGTTTGAAAGTTAACGAGTACTCTTAAGAACTTTTTCTAAAAGAATAGTGTCAGGAAATGAATGTTTCTTCTAAAAATATACATATACTGAATATGCAAATCTCTACTATTTATCAATACTAAATATAGACTTACAGCATGGAAAGATTTTATAGCAAAGGCTTTGTCTTTTGATAGTTATTTTCTCTTATCCAATGAATATTAGATTCCATAGAAAAAGTCTATTTCTATTTTCAGCAACATATGGTAATTACACTGATTGCTCTGTGCTTCCCAAGTTTTCAATAACTTTTATTATACAACTAGAAAATACATCATCTTAATATGAAAAAAAAATTTTCTCTATCTTCATATGTAGCTAATAACAACCAAATACCAGATGATTAAACAAAACAAACATTTTATGGTTTTATGAACACATTTGCATGTGCACACTTACACGTAAGGTATGTAGTATGTATGCACACACACAGATCTAACAGCAACAAAAAAAAAAGAAGCTTCAAACACCTAACAGATCAAGTTGCACAGTAATAATATCCATAAATTCTAACATAAAAAACCCAAGGAAGTTAGTCACCTAAAATAGCGAAATGTATTTGCCTTTGAAGAACGTGCCCTTGTATTGATATTTAGGAAATGAAATACACTAACATACAATATAAACATTTTTCCAGACATCCACTGAACTTTTTTTTTTTATTTATGAAATATGCAAGATTACACACAGAGAAAAAACCCTGTTCCTGCCCCTTCCGGCCTCAAAAACACTTTCTGAGAGCTATCAGGCTTTAAACATAAAACAGCTAATTTACACTTATACATTCCAATGCAAAAGTTACGTTAAAGAGATATTACAAGCTCTGAGATTTATCAGGGTTTCAGGGTACATTTTCTGTCAAGTGTACTTGCTCAAAACCTTGCCATTTTATCTGCCTTAGAATCACTAAATGTATTTCTCTAAGACTGAACAAGTTTACACAAAAAGGTAATTAACCAGCTCCAAAACATGTATTTTCAGACAACGTAATACTGGCAAACGTGCCCCACTTTTTAGGTATAAGCCAGCCTAATAGAAAACTGTTAATGTTTAGGGGACTTTTAATAAAAAATGTATCTTCTATACTTAAAATATTTAAAGCAATAAAAGTCTGTGGTAAACATGATATTACATATTTGACATTTTCCTCTCAGAAATGCATTACTGTGTACGATGGTATTAATAAACCATGTGCTTTGAGGGACTTTCATGCTTTGCCATAATTTAGTTGAAAACAGTGTGTAGGATGCGTATTTTTCCACCATTGTATCAACATATAGGAAACACAAATACTATGTCATCACCCCAGCAGCATGCATTCACTACACTGGAAACATATGCAAAAAACCCCACAAACTTTTGAGAGCTCAAAATACCCTTTCCCAGAGACTGATTTACAAGTCAGTGGTTAATAAGAGAGTGTTGAGCACTTAAAATTTTGTTAGAAAAACAAACACCCTCATCCAACTCCAGCTGCATTCATAGGGAGACAGCCCTCCCTGTAAAACAGGACAAAATAATTTAATTTCTTTCCCCACTTCAGGTTATTATTTGAAGCAGATGAAAAAGACAATGATTCTTCTCTCCTCCGGCTAAAGCTAGAAACAGCACGGTTAAAACACACACATAAAAACTACAGACTTATCCGAAATCACAAAACAGAAAGAGAAGGACTCACTGACCCATTTGGAAGACAAAGACGACAAAACGGAAAAGCTCTAAAAATCAGCTTGTGAGGCCTTTGAGAGATATTCTTCTGGCATTTCATCACAGCAGCCCCAGACCAGTTCACTTCCCTGGATACAGGGAGGGAGAACTAAATAGAGCTGTTTATTAAAGCTGTTGTGCTGGATTGCATTAGGAAACACGAGCAGACCACCTGGACCTTTCAGATTGTGGCAGTGTTTAATTTGCAGGCTGCCCCTCTGCAGCAGCAAAGACTACTACATTTACCAGGCTCAATCACACATTATCTGGGTTAGGAGTAAAAGAAGAAAAACAAGAAAAAGAAAAAGAGAAAAAAAATTTAAAAATCCACAGCCTGTAGTACAGGAATATAGTCAACATAGAAATAATGAACAGCATTAGAAATAGAAAGCAACTCCCCAGCAAACATAGCACTTTCAGCTCTTCTACTTCAGCACATTTAAACAAAATACAGCAGTAAATTAATTAATAGATTGATTTGGCAAAACTCAGCCTAAATTATAAACTGGGTTTATTAGCAGAAAAAGCATGGTATTTTAGGTTTAACTAGTGATTCCCTGGCCAGATTATTGTGGTTCTTTTGCCTTTCTCACTTTCAGTACTACGCTCGCTGGTAGCTGAAGATACAGATAGAAAGATGGTACTGTAAATATGAATTATGTGAATCATATGGTTAGACCCTTGTGGAAAAAAAAAAAAAATAAAAGGGGAGTTGAGAAATGGCTGACTCCATACCTGACCAATTACAGCTTGCATGGTCCCTGTGTCCTGCTGAGCTGAAAGATCGCAATCCATCATATGTAGTCTTTGAAAAGGAGAATGGGGGTTTCTGGCATGCATCTGTCAATCAACTTCTGCACTCCCAACCATCACCAAAAGCAAGGGAAAAAAAGTCAAGCTGCTCCACCAAATAGAATGAAACAGTCATGTGACCTTCAGCACACTCACACACATACATACTTCCATAGAATGTATGAATTTTCTGCAGATATGAAATGACATTGACAAATATCCAATACCAAGTAAATAAAGTGAGACAAACAGCTACTCACCAAAGACAAAACACTTGCTGTAATCTTCAGCCTAAAGATTTAATAAATCTAAAAGGTATTTAAAACGGAGGCTTTTCTTTTGAGCCTAAACTTTTCAGATAAGGTGATACAATTTTATATATGCAGACAGTGGTCAGAACTTTAACCCCTCGCGTCCTCTCGCAGCCTCTATTTTTTATTACCCTTTTTGTACTTTGTGGCTGTTTGACTTCCTGGGTTTTTTTTTTTCTATTTTTAATTTTTTTTTTTACGTTTCTTTTGTGTCAGAATGAAGAGGCTTGTGCTGCCTTCTTTGGATGTGCACAAATTATGAGAACTTGTTCGAAGGAAATTACAAACAGGAAAAAAAGGAGCAGGGGCTGAGAAACCCGTGTCTCTACTCACATGCCAAAATGTGTCTCACTGCTTTACTCCACCAGAAGTCAAATGATTTCTTTATTGGAAATATATATGTAAGTATTAGTTTATGCAAGCTGTGATGAGCACTCAAAATATAAAATATTCAGACTATGTAAATCCTACTTACAGAATCCTTTCCATTTTGAAGGTTAGCAGAGTTTTGGTTCATTCACTGCTCCACTGAACTGACATAAAATGTTGTTACTTATGAAGGCAAATATTACCATTTTTTCTAATGGAAGCAGTTTGTTTCATATATCTCCCTCTCTCTGAGTTAAGATTTGCAAGAATTTCCGAGACTGTTTTTTTTTCTTCTTGTCAAAATATATGAGCCACTTGTCTCCAAAAACTGAGTGTCGTGAACAACATGCTGCAGCATTGATTGCTGATATGTTATTGGCCAGTGATTGCTGAAGGGTGACATTAATGTAACCCGGTAGCACTTTAACCCTTTGAAGATCAATACAGTCCTCTGGCAATATAGTAGCATAACAGCCCATATAATTTTTGCTGTGCTACAGCTTCATGCAAATATTCAGGCATCTTTCTGCCCTCCTAAAGTTGCATTTCTGTTACTGGTGCAAACAACCTGCTTTTCAAAGAAAAAATACAGAAAAAAAAAATAAAGCCACCTAGTCTCTAAGCTTGATGTAACGAAGCCTTTCCTTTTAAAGTCAGTTTCTGGCAATGTTTTGAAGTTATCTCATTTTTAAAGGTATTGCAAATATTGATGTTAGTATGTGAATAGCCAAAGAAATGTGAGAATGTCCACAATATTCCATTTGTGGGCACAAGCACTTGCCAGTCTAATATTTCTTATAATAGTATTTTAAGATCCAACATCCAGTAGTGTTTTGAGTGTGTTGGAGCACATGTTTATGTGCGTGGATACATGTATGTATATATGGATGTGTATTTTGTGTGCACGCATGTACAAGAGAGAGATTATTTATGTTGAAGGAAGAGAGATGCGCAGGGAATATCAAGTTTACTTTGCATTCTTTGAGTTTTTATTAATACAGTGGGGGGGTTTTAAGTGCTAAGAAAAAAACAAAGTTAAGAAAGGAAGTTTCTGGACATATTTTAAAAATCAGAAACAAGAAAAGAATTCACACGTAGATACACAGGGACCCAGAAGTTCTCCGAGGCTAACAAGGTATTTTAGCTTAAAAAGTTTTTCACGTCGAGTATTTTTAGAGAGCTATGCCATATCAACTCTGAATGTTGCCTTTGGGATGAGGAAGATGTACATGAAATGGTGCTTCCAACATCTGCTCTGCATTTCACTTATAAACACAATTAAAATACACCATTTGTGCTGAAACCTTATCTGTTTCTTACTCGTGAAAGAAAATAGACTGAGCTAGTACCTTGGGCTGCCTTTTGGTCAGCTGAGAATTTGCTGCAGTCTCATCCCTCAGGACAATTCTATGGAAAAAACAGGCAGTGTTGTGAAGACCATAATCAACATCCATACCCTTGCAAGCAATCCAAAATACAACTGGTAAATGGGGGAGTGAATAGAAGAGATTGCCTCAGCTGTCTCCAGGAAAGCAGACATGCTGAAGGCAAATACTGCATATGAATTTGAAAGGAAAGTTAAAGATGTTTATTTTATAGTTTCTTGTCAGGAGGAGCCTCTTTGCAGTGGATATGACCAAGTACCTTTCAAATTCTTTTAACTTGTCTAAGCAACTAAACCTGACAATTACTACTGCAGGGTTTTTATTAGGAAAGACACTGACCTAGACATACATTGCAGCACACAAATAAGCACAGCACTGTACACACACAAACCTGCTGCACCCTTATGCGCCAACAAACCAACCAGATGCTTGTGCATGCTCAAGGAAGAGCTGCTTCCTCACAGAGTGAGATATGCACTGCCTCTCTTTTTACAGTGATTAACCTACCCTTCCAGGAAATGCCAACCTACTCTGGAAAATGTAAAATATCCCTGCAGCTAATGCTTCTGCATAAGTCATGGCATCACTGTTAACCCAAACATCTGTAGGAGCCTACTGTGCTACCCCTGGAGCATTCCTTAACTCTGTGGGGCTGGAGACCTTTTTCCTGACCCAAATCTACCTGGTCCTGTAGGGGTTGCACAGTTGGTCCCTGGTCACTGTCCCAGGTTCACTGTTCATCCTTTTGGTCTTCTACTGACCATCGCCCAAGAGGTGTCAGTCCAATATTGTTTTTTTTACTTATTGTGAGCAATTGTCTGTCTCCCTCCACACCCCCACAACCCCCAACAACCCCTTACTTTGCTGCTTGAAAGAGGATTTAGATCTCCCATCAGCAGTCAAAAAGGTGAGGGAGCAAGGTCACTCCTAATCTACCAAAGGGCAGACTTGTGTGGAGAGCAGGGTGCAAAGGGGAATTTGGCAGGCCAGGTTCGCTCTTACACTGATAATTTGAGGAAAATTGTTGAAGGACAGAATGACAAATATTGCTTCTCAACCAGCTGTGCTGTATCCCCAGCAGAGACCTTCTGGTCTCCTTTGAAAAGTTTTATCCATGGCTGTCCCTCAGCATACTCAAGAGAAAAATGGTTACAGAGCCATGGCAATGTACTGCAGCTATGTCTTCCTGTATGCCACTACAGCTCCCAGCACAAAGGACCAGGTTTCCATTGTTCTACTCCAAATTATTGGGGAGGGTGTGTGTGGGTATGTGTGTGTGTGGGAGGTGTATCATCAAAGCTTACACATGGAGGAGACTCTGTTATCACTTGACCCGTGATCAAGAGCGCAAATTGGAAGCCATAATAAAACCTATGTTTTGGGTGGCACACGAGGTCTCTGGCATCCAGGAGAAGTGGGAGCCCAGGGTGACACTCAATACTTTCTCCCTTTCAGAAGCTACTTTTTCCTCTGATCAGCTGTCTGCAGTATACCTCCCCTGTTTAATTGCAACACTAAAAAATTAAAGTGGTACTTCTGAATAACGTGCTTGAATTTACCTCTCAGCTACAAAGCTGTGAACTTAGGAAAATAGTATCACTGTGTATAATGCTTTCTCTCCTTTCTTCCAGAAGAGTGTATATATCCTGGGTGAGAAAAGCAAGATTTAGAATTAAACAGCAATGCAAAACCTAACTACTTTATAGTTAAAAAGTGTTAAAACACATGGGGTTTTTCTAATGCTTATTATTTATCGTTGTTTATGTCTCCTTGCTCTCAAAAACTACAAGCCTTGTGATGAACAAAGACTGGGGATTTACCATAGTACCTTTAGGCAGTTGCTTGCATGCAGCAGCAGAATCTAGTGAGAGATCCCCCTGCTTCTTACAGCATGGGTACACTAGGGGGACTATTTTTCCTCTTTTCTGGACTGATGGATGCACGGCACTGTTAGAGCAAGCTGTTGTACCTCACACTACAGGCACTTTAGTCACCAGTGCTGAACAGGTTAAACACGCAAGGCTTGGTCTTGCACTCTTTGAAGATAAACAAGCCTAATTCTAAGCTGTCAATGGCTCTTCCTCCTCTCTCCCTCTCTCTATCCATCTCTGCCAACCAGACGCTGTGTTGCTTTTTGCATCTTGATTTTCATGGATATGTGAATGGGTTTTCTGTATGAGCAAAATTCTGCTCTCATTTATGCTAATTCCAGAAGAACTGTTTTGTATTAAGAGCCACTAAAGGATTATAGTCTCTCCCTCTAAATCCATGCTGATCGTTATTTTTTTTTGCTTATCAAAGGGAATTTTGCTATTGGAAAACACAAAATGATGCTGCTTCTAATTTCTGCCCATCCAGAATTTATTAATACATAATATCTGGGTCCTTCCCACTCCCCCAGAGCTCCACTTTTCAAAAACTGAACTACTAGGACATGCTCACTCGCTTCAAGGATTGCACTTCCTTCTGTTTATATGTGCTTGATTGTATCATGGAAAGGAAACTCGGAAAAAGAAGATGATGTGCCTAAATTTCCAGAACAAGATCTACATTTTACTCCCTTGTGTGGAGACAGTTGAGAAGGTTCCCTTTCCCACACCACTATCCTGCACTGTCTGAATAATATTTCTGCAAAAGAACTTTCCTTCTATTTGATATCTTCAAGAAAAGAGAGGGAGACTCTGTGCCACCGATGTGATACAGGCAGAAGCATTCTGGTGTGTCAGGTGGGAAAGACAAGCAGCATGCAAAGCCCTGGTGAGCACTCCCCTGTACCGCTGTGGCCGCCTGGCATTCCTTGGGTTCAATAAAGGCAGATTCCCACATTGTGGGATGAAGGCAGACAAAGACTAAGCACTTGAATGGAGCATGGCAGGCCTCCAGAAGATTACAACTGGAAGGAGCAAGACAGAGGCTGAGAGGGCTGCCACGGCTTTCCAGAAAGGCATCAAGAATAAAGGCCAAAGGAGGAAAAGCACTCTTGGAGTGCAAGGGACAACACTCAAGACAACAAAACAATTCAGGACTTCTCCCAAGTGGACTTCACCGTAAAAAGTGCAAAGGAGCCTTGGCAAATTGGCAAGGAATGATGAGGCACTCGGGGTCGGAAGGTGGGGCTTGAGGGAGTATGTCCCATGAACCTCCATGTCGCAGTGCCTCTACTTGGCAACACTGCAGTCACAATGCCCAGGGGCAGTATAAAAAGAAGCAGCCTGCCCTATCCTAGATCTCTCTCAGAGCTTGAAGAAGACACCCCAGAGGATCCTGGAGGTGCTCAAGGCTCTCAGGACTACTTTGCTGGAGAGCCATGGCCAGAGCAAGGGAACGCCCCCTGGAGAAGCACTGCAGAGCTCACCATCCTCACCTGCCTTGGAGTCAGGGCCAGCAGCGCAGCTGTAAGAAATGGGATGTAGAGAAGTTGCTGGGGTCCTGGTGCTTTACATTACCCGTTGGTGTCCCACCAGGCATCATGGGGGTGATGGGGATTCTTGCCCCCCAAGGTCGATCAGGCTGGGGCACCTGGCCTCTCAGGGCAGCCCCTGAGATGGCTCCAGGCTGAGGGAGAACAGGGCTAGGGCATCTCCTGGGAGGTGTGACCAGCCAGTGGGAGGAGGGAGCCGGTCTTGCTCACTAGCAGATCGCCAGCTCTGCTGCTGGGGTCAGGAATTTTCCCCCAGGGTGGATTGGCACTGGTCCCCAGGGGTTTTTTGCCTTCCTCTGCAGCACTGAGCAGGACCCCTCTGGCCCATCTGGGCAGGCTCACTGCCTGCTGCTGCTCATGCACCACGAAGGTGGCTCCTCGTGCCCTACAGCTGCGGGGAGGAAGGCTTTTTTCCCCCTTGGATGGGCTAGCAAGTGTCCCCGGGGGGGGTTGCCTTCTCTGCTGCTTTGAGCACGGCCCCTTGCCAGGGCTTCATTGGGCCCTTTTTCTCGGGGCCTGCTGCTCATGTGCCACAAAGGTGGCCCTCGCGCCCAGCATCTGGGGAGAGGAAGGTCTCTGGGCTGCCAGATCCAGCTCCAAAGGAGGCTGTCTTCTTGTCCTCTGTAGCACTGAGCACGGTCCCTAGTCAGGGCTCCTCTGGGCTCTTTTGGCTAGGTTCTTGCCTGCTGCTCTGGCACCTCCAAAGTAGGAGCTGCTGCGTTTCCCCTCTGCCTGCGGGCAATACAGGCCCAGGGCAAGCACTTTCAAGGGAGCGTTTTTCATGTGTTACTGGCCAAGAGGCACAGCGGAGCAAGTTTGGGAATGCCAGAAGGATGCTTTTGTCATTGCTGCGTGCCATACTTTGGAAAGTATCCTATGGTACCATACAGCACCTCCACTTTTTTGACTTCTCCTTTCATAGTCATCATTGTCTTTGTCATCTTCATTGTCTTTGTCGTTGTCTTCCTCATTGTCTTCATCATCTTCATCATCGGCTACCTCATCATCTTCATCTGCTTTCATCATCTTTGTCATCGTCATCTTCGCCATCTTCAAGTATCATCATCTTTGTTGTCTTCTTTCAACATCATCATCATCTGAGTCATTGTCTTCATCGTCTTCTCCTTTCATCTGTGTCATTGCCTTCATGTTCTGCCATCATTTTTGTCATTGTCTTCATCTTCTGCTTTCATAATCATCATCTTTCATCGTCTTTGTCTTGACCTTTTGTCATCATCTCTGTCTTTCTTTGTCTTTGCTTCCTTTGTCTTCATCTTCTCCTGTTGTAGTTTTTTGTCTTTGTCATTTTTTGCCCTCTTTGGTCATTGTCGTCTTCTTATCATCTTCTCATCATTCATTGTCTTTGTTGTCATCTCCTTTTGTTCTCTTCATTGACTTCATCATCTCCTTTCGTCACCTTCTCCCTTCATCATTGTTAATGTTGTCGTCATCTCCTTGCGTCGTCATCTTTCATCGTCGTTCTCTTCGTCATCGTCATTTTCTTTATCGTCGTCTCCTTTCATCTTCATCATCATTCACTGCCTCCATCATCTTCACCTTTCACCAGCTTCGTCTTTGTCGTCATCTCCTTTCGTCGTTTCCCTTCATCATCTTCATCATCGTTGTCTTTTTCTCTGTCTCCTTCTGTTGTCTTTGTCACAGTCTCCTTTCACTGTCTTTCCTCCTTTCATCATCATCGATGTTGCCATCTTTGTCTCATTTTGTTGTGTCATCGTTGTCGTCTCGTGTCGTCGTTATCGTCTCCCATTGTCATCTCCCGTCGTCGTCTTGTGTCGCCGCTGTTGTCATCTCCCGTTGTCATTGTCGTCATCTCCCGTTGTCATTGTCGTCCTCTCACATTGTTGTCGTCTGTTGTCTTTCAGTTGTCATCTGCATCTTTGTCACCCTTTTATTTCTTCATGATTTTCATCATTCACTGCCTTTTTTATCGTCTTTGTTACCTACTTTCGTTTTCATCATCGTCTTTGTTGTCGTCTCCAATGTCGTCTTTCACTTTTGTCATCTTCATCATCCTCATCTTTTCATCACCTTCATCACTTTCTTTGTCACTGTATTCTCCATCTTTGTCATCATCTGTGTTGGTTTTGTCATCTTTGTTGTCTTCTCCTCATTTCATCATCTTTGTCATCATTGTCTTCTCCTCCGTCCTCTCTTTTCGTCTTTGTCATTTTCTCTTTTCATCATCACTGTCATCTTCGTCATTGTCTTCTCTTTTCAGCATCATCCTCCTCATCATCATCTTTGTCAGTATCTACTCCAGCTGCTGCTCTCTGCAGTGCTGGGACTTACCTTTGCCAGGCTGTGAGGGATGTTTTTACACACCTGAAGACATAAGACCTGCCCCTGTGTTCATGATGGTGAGCACTGGCTCGCCAAAGATTCAGAAAAATAAAACAAAATCCTGTTTCCACTTGTGTCCTTTGTGTCCTGTGTCTTTGGAAGTGGTTTTGGAGGTGAATAAACCCTGGCATTTTAGACAAATAACAGTCTCATCATCAGGTGACATATTGTGACCATGTAGAGCAGAATAGAACAGAACAGCATAGCACAGCACAGCATTGCATAGCATAGGCTTTCTGTCATGCTTAGTGTCTTTGGGGAGGTGGGAGTAAATTCTCCCCCTTTCCTATGAGGTCTAACAAGCTGGTTTGGTTGAAAACTTGGTTTTGTGTTTCAGGGAGGACAGTTGTTCAGTGGATCCTCCAGATTCCCGATTAAACTATGGTTTATATAAGATGGAAGGGATCCCCCCCCAAAAAAAAATTTAGGGAAATGTGACTTTGGTTCTTCCTATCTACATAGGGAAGAGACAGCACCTGCATCCTCTACTCTTCTGTAAAGTGATGGGAGATGATTACAGCAATGATTTTGGAGTCTGATTAGTCAGATGACAAACTAATGTCACACCTCTCCCAGGTGAAACCGAATTGTGGAGGAAAAGCATGCCAAGAGGCAAGATGGATGAGCAAGAAAAGGTTGTATTGACTGAGTAAGATTTAAGAATATACATCCCAGATGCATTACTAACTACAGCAGTCTAATAAAACCACGTTCCTCATGTCTCACAGTTTCTCCTGCAGTATCTAGCACAGTGGTCTTTTTAAGCCATCTCATGTGATGTACCATGAACCATAATGGAGATTCACATCACGTGAAGAACAGCCTATATTTGGGTGAACTAACATAAAAAAGCATGGAAGCCAAGAAATACGAATGAGCAAAACGATCATTCTTAAAATGAAGGGAAATTCCCTTTTCCAAAATCTGGGCAAAATCTCTGGCAGGATTTCATACATAGCATTCACCACAACACCAGAAAAATCAAGAAATAGGCATATGTTTCTGTTCATTCAATAATAGGAATTTATTTCTAAGACACAGAATTAACTGTGTAACTCATCAGAACACTCTTGCATCAGCACGCTCTTGCATACCAACAGGGAAAAGCAGGTAGCTTCACAGTGTGTGATGATGATTAACTTCTTATTCACAAATATATTTGCTTTCAAATACGAATGAGCAAAACGATCATTCTTAAAATGAAGGGAAATTCCCTTTTCCAAAATCTGGGCAAAATCTCTGGCAGGATTTCATACATAGCATTCACCACAACACCAGAAAAATCAAGAAATAGGCATATGTTTCTGTTCATTCAATAATAGGAATTTATTTCTAAGACACAGAATTAACTGTGTAACTCATCAGAACACTCTTGCATCAGCACGCTCTTGCATACCAACAGGGAAAAGCAGGTAGCTTCACAGTGTGTGATGATGATTAACTTCTTATTCACCAATATATTTGCTTTCATTTATCTGAGCTATAAATACCTCATCTTCCATAGCCACTACTCCCACTTCAACGCAGCACACCAGAGTGACAGCATCATTGGAGAAAACATGAGTGGAAGTGATGTGGCAGGAGGGGTGGGTAGTGCCAGTGAAAGTATGTGTTTCCTATGTACTATGTATCCCTTAGATCCCTAACTCCTATCTGGATGCCTCTCCCATGAAGGAAAAAAAAAGGCTGAGAGAAATTCTGTACCTATATACCTGTGCTTCTCTTGCTCCAAGCACTTTAGGTGATGTTTGAATATTTCATGTGTCAGACAGAGGTATGCTATATACAGAGAGGTACTTCCTGGCATTACATTAGGACATCTTGCGGTGAGAAATGTTTGACCTTCTGATAGTCAGTTCATATCGTTTGGTTACACACTTTGTATCCTGCTGTGTATTGCACAGGATCAGGAGTGAAAATGTGGTAGGTCTGAGGTACTGAAAGAGCTGTCATGTACTAATTGTTCCTGGGTTTGTTTCATCTATCAGTAAACTGTGTTAATTACTTTTAAATAGGAGAAAGTCATGAGGTGATTATAATAAATGAAGTTAATAGCAAAACCTGTGTGGTGGTTTGACCCTGGCTGGAGGCCAGATGCCCACCAAAGTTGCTCTATCACTCCCCTTTGCAGCTGGACAGGGGAGAAAATATATATTGAGAGGCTTAGGAATCAAGATAAGGACAGGGAGAGATCATTCTGCAATCAGTGTCGTGGGCAAAACAGACTCAACACAGAATAAAGGAAAGAAGACTCTCTAATTTATGACACTGCACTGGACACCCAGTGACATTAGAGTCAGGTAATGAGAAGTACAACCAGATGTTAAAGCACCTCCTCCCACCTCTCCCTTCTTAGCAGACTTCACTTTAGTCATGATTTCTCTCCCTTTCTCCGCCTCCCAAGGTGGCGGGGTGGGGAGGGGGGATGGTGGCAGGAATGGAGGTTTTGGTTGGTTTCTCATGAGTTGCTTTCCCGCTTAGCGGGAGGGGGCATTCCTCACACTCTTGTCTGGCTCCAGCATGGAGTCCCACCCACAGGAGACAGTCCTCTGTGAACTTCTCCCAAGGTGAGTCCTTTCCCATTGGGGCTTCAGCTCTTCACTGTTTGCCCGAGAATGGGTCACTTCTATGAGGTGGAGTCTCTCAGGCCCCAGACCGATCCAGCCTAGTCTCCCACGGAGCCACAAGTCCCCCAGCAAACCTGCTTGAGTGTGGGTCTCTCTCTCCATGGGCTGCAGGTCCTGCCAGGAGCTTACTCCAACACAGGTCAGACCATCTTCCATGTCTGCACCCGCTCCAGCGTGGGCTCTCTCCGTGGGCTCTCTCCATGGGCTGCAGGGGGACAACCACCTCCACCATGGGTTTCTACACAGGCTGCAGGGGAATCCCTCTCCTCCCCTCCTTCTTCACTGACCTTGGTGTCTTCAGAGTTTCTTACATCTTCTCACTCCCTTCTCTGGTGGCAAAAAGCAGCTGCTTGCAGGTTTTCTTCTCCTAAATGTGAGTCACAGAGGCATTGTGACCACTGCTGATAGGCTAAGCCTTGATAAGCAGCAGGTGCATCCTTGAGCCCAGCTGGTATTTACTGTGTCAGGAATAGAGAAAGCTTCTAGCTGCTTCTTGCAGAAGCCAGCCCTGCAGCCCTGTCTCCTCCACCAGGACCCAGTGTAAGGTACTGGAAATATGCCTTAACAATTGCCAACAGAACCGTACCCCCTCTTTTTTCTCCTACCTAACTAAACCTCCTTCCTACCACACCACATCACCATTGGTCAGGCTTAAAGGGGCTTGTGCCAAGGACCTAATGACTATTCAACGAGCCACGCTGAAGACATCAGCAGAGCATTCCTTCCACATATCCACCCAAAAGATATCAGGAGAGACATCAGGAGCCATTCACACATTGAGAGCCATTGACACATCCCACATTCCCTCATCCACCCTGAAGCATTCCCACAAGCCAGGTGGAAGCTTGTGGCCATGCCAAGGATGACTACAAAAGGGAGGGGAAGCAATGGAGAATGAAGACATCGAGGGACAACCAAAGAAGACATGGAGACATCAAGGAACGTTCCCCCCTCCATCAGACCCAGAGACACTGAAGAATCCTCTGCCATAGGATGGAACGCCCTAGCCTCATGGTGGTCTATATAGCGCCCCCCCCCCATCTCTTTCTCTTCCTTTTTTCCACTCTCTCTCTCCCTCTCTCTATCTCTCTTTTCCGCCCTTTTCTCTTTCTTCCCCCCTTCCCCTGCACGTTTGTTGTGGGCCAAATAATGCAACTTTAACCTTGACTCCGTTTCAAGTCTTAATTCTGTTCTCTGAGAATTGCAAAGAACTGATCACGATAAAACACCTGACAATTGTATGTCACTCAGGGGTTAAGCGCAGCCGTCCCCAGCCTCCCAGAGTGATCTGAGGTTCGGTTGGAACACAAGGGGGTTTAATCTCTGCCAAACTAAGTCTTGTCCAGGTTGTGGATCATGACACCCAGCCACGCAAAACCACAACAACCTGTTTTTAAGTCTGTCTGATATTTTCTTGCTTTAGTGTGTTTCTGATTCTTTGCAAGCCTTTAATACGCAAGACACCTGATGAGAATCAGTTTCTGCCTGTAGTTTGGCCACACACAAACCACAAGCTTACAAGGTGGGTAAGGATAGGTTTGTGGAAGTTGATCCACTGATGTATCACTGAATAGCTTGACACCCTCTGGTTTAGGAAGTGCCTGAGCTGCCAAATGTTGGAGGATGAGGCTGTGCAAGGAGGTAGGCAGGAAGCAGCAAGGGCCACATGCTCACTGAAGTGAAGCAAGCCAGGAGCTGCTGGCGAGCCAGGCAGAGGCTGTGCCCACATCAAGTCACCACGCTGCAGGCCCAGATGGGCAGAGCCGGTGTCTGGTAAGTCAATCAATAGCCCCTGACACAGCAAGGAGATGAGGCAGACCTGGAGTCCAGGCAGGGGGTTGGCTGTGACTAGCAAGAATGCAACTGGAAACAAGCCAGGGCAGCATCCTAGGTCCCAGGTACATGCAGGAGATGGGCTAATTCCCTAGGCTGATCTGAGGGACCATTCAGGAGAGCAGCTGTCTACAGGTATCTGTCATTCTGAGACTCTTTAACTGAGTAGATACAGCTTATCAGTTTTCTGTGCTCATTGCCTCAGTTTTGCAAACAATTAGCCATGTGTGAATGAAGGCTGGTTTTCCTAATTGCTTTTCATGGATTGAAACAAAGAAGTTCCTTTGGATCTGAATGCCGTCCTCAGTAATGTCATCACGCCCACGTTCTCAGGCGGTGTCTGGTGGGCACATAAAAAACAAAGCCTTCATGAAGTCCTTCTCGGCAGCTCTCGTACGGGCACTGGGTGCCTCTCAAAGAGAGGCAGAGGTCTTTTAGTGTCAGACGGCCACCTGGCCAGCCAGCTCCTGACATGTACCAGCATTCCCAGCAGCAGCAGCCTTCCCCTTGACTAAATGCCTGCAGAACTCCTTTCAAAATCATCAGCAACCTGCCCGTGTTCATGACGGTGATGTGTTTACACACCTGAAGACTGATGTCCTGCCCCTGTGTTCATGATGGTGATGTTTTTACACACCTGAAGACATAAGACCTGCCCCTGTGTTCATGATGGTGAGCACTGGCTCGCCAAAGATTCAGAAAAATAAAACAAAATCCTGTTTCCACTTGTGTCCTTTGTGTCCTGTGTCTTTGGAAGTGGTTTTGGAGCTGAATAACCCCTGGTATTTTAGACATGTAACAGTCTCATCATCAGGTGACTTATTGTGACCATGTAGAGCAGAATAGAACAGAACAGCATAGCATAGGACAGCACAGCATTGCATAGTATAGCACAGTTCAGCTGGAACAATCATGTAGTCCATGTGCCTTACATGGTATTAAGGGCCTTTTCCAAATGCCTTTTAAACACCGACATGGGGCAGATGGCATTGACTACCACTGCAGGAAACCTCTACCAATCTTTTATCACCCCTGAGATAAAGAAATGTTTTCTCAGATCAAGTCTGTGTCTCCCCTGATGGATGAAGCTTGGAGCCATTCCTCTGTGCCCTGACACTGGGTCCTGGGGAAGAGAGTTCTGCACGTAACTCCACTTCTCCTCAGGAAGCTGTATAGACCAGGGAGGTCACCCTTCAGCCTCCTTCTGTCCAAACTAGACAAGCCCTGAGTCCTCAGCTCCTCCTCAGAGGATATGACTGCCAGTCCCTCCACCAGTTTTGGTGCCCTCCTGTGGATGGAGGACTTTCCCATCCGTTTTAGATTGTGAAGTTAAGAATAGGCCCTAGAACTGAGCCCTGATGAACAGTGCCAGTGACTGGTCACCATCTAAATGTTCCCCATTCACTAGAACTCTTTGACCCCTGCTCTTCAGCCAGTTCTTCACCCAGTTGACTGCTACCTGCTCATCTCACAATTGAACAGCCTGACCAGAAGGATGCTGTGAGGAACAGTATCAAAAACTGTACTAGACACAAAACTTCTCCATGCACTGCCTTCCCTTAATCCACTAGGTGGGTGACCTTATTGTAGAAGGATATTAAATTATCTGAACACGCCTTTCCCTTTGTGAACCCACGTTGATGGTGCCTGATGATTGCATTCTTCTTTAAATGTGTTTTATTAGCCACAATTTGATCTTCTCTTTAATTTTTCATAACACATTTTTAGTTTCCCAGGTGTTCCGTCATGCCGTTCTTCTAAATGGTAGAATTTTTGTCTAGCTTCCAATCAGTGGGGACCTCCCCAGGCTCCCAAGACATTTTGCGGATGATGGAGAGGGATCCTGCTATAACATCTGCTAGCTCCCTCTACTCTGGGAGGAATTTCATCAGGCCCTATGGACTTGACATGATGAAAAGTTTCTTGACCAAGAGGATGGAGGATGGTCAAACACTGGAAGAAGATTCCTGGATATGTGGTCAATACCCCATGCCTGTCAGTGTTTGAGAGAGAATTGGAAAATGCCCTTAATGCCAGGGTTATCCTGGAAGTGTTCCAGACAATTGTATTTGATCATTGTTTTAGGTCCCTTCCAGATAAACTATTCTGTTCTATTCTGTTCTGTTCTGTTCTGTTCTATTCTAAATATTCATCTGATAATACAAGCGGCTTCTTATAATTTGCATGTCCACAAATGGAAAATCACTGTTTCTACAGTCATGGTCCTTCAACTTAGAGGAACAGGCAGCTCAAATTATATGAGATGGTGAATGAAAAGAAAAAAAAAAAAAAGCAGCTAGAAATTTGTGAAGAGTGGAAATGGTGTTGTAGCAGCTGAGGAGAAACTGGAGACAGGTTCCAGTTCTGGGAAAAGCTTGCAGGAGGGGACTTGGGAGAGAGTAAAGCAATAAAATTGTGTTTCTGCTGTGATGGTCTCCTATGGAGGACTGACCCTGAACTGTCACAAACCTGAGGAGCGAGAGGCAGGTGAACGACAGAGTCCCTATAGAGGAGAGCCCTTGGGAGTCTTTGTCCTAAGGAAGCTATCCCTAGTTTTGAAATTCCAAAACTGTTATCTGAAATGACAACTATTTTTAATTGATTATGACATGCTCAAAGCACACTTAATAGGATGTGAATAATGAGGACAGCTGCTTTGGTGACACAAAATGCAGAGAAACCGTTTTGATCCTATTTCACAGAATGTGTTCTGTGTCACTTACATAGCATGATCACAGCTACCCAGGCTGCTTTCTTGGGATATCTTTGGGTTTTAATTACCCTGTCAATTAGAGTTAGAGGTATTAATGTGTCAGTGAAATGATGCAGATTGCTCCTGGGTTCTGTTCTCTACTTGTTTGCATTCATCAGGCTTGAAAGAGGAGGACTTTACACATTGTCTTGACATGGATGCTAATAAGCCTACAATGAAAGATTTGCAGCATCAAATAAATAGGTGCCAGCAGCCATGAGGAGAACAAGCTGCAATAATGGCACAATGCAGGCCAGTAATGAAGAGGTGGAGACTGTAGGCTCATGGCTAGGGCATAACACTCCATTATTCTTCAAGGATGAATGGATTTAGCCAATGAATGAGTAAATATATTTAAGAAGAGAGGACCGATGAAACAAACAGCCACATCTGAAGAAAACTGAGCAGGACAAAAGTGCATTGTTTCAACATATGTTCTATGAAGTTATACAAATAATTTAAAGATGAATATTGAGTAAATGGAAGTATTTTCCAACTGAATCCTGAACTAGGGTAAATCAGATAAGTAATCTTAAAGTATATGAAGATATGATGACTTGAATCTCCTGAGAACACAAAAAAAGAGGCTAAGTCCCATGTTCATGTGCAGAGCATTTTGGATCAACTCTTTTAGTTTCAAATTGTCTGGATTAAGTTGGACAGAGTGTAAAAGTGAGAACTCATTAATACTGTATGCCACAGGCTATATAAACTTGCATCAAATGTACAGGGTTTCGTGCAGTCAGTCCTTGCTTAGTGCTTTCAGCATCTTTGGTGGATCACATGTCTGTGGTGTCCTTGGGTGTTTAGACTACATTTGTTTTCAAGGTAACGTAAAACATGCATGAAGTCCATATACTTCTAGATTATTTCTTTGAGTGACTTGTAGAAGTCATATCATGCTGTGATTTTAATGAGTTCTATCTTCACACGTCCTTAGTCCTGGAAGACCTTTATGGCCTTGCTCTGTAGGCTTATTCCCTCAAGCAGTTTTATGCACAAATTGCACCTATTTCTGAGAAATCAGGTTCTAAGATCTCAATGGGTATATTTTGGTGGAAACAAAAAAGTACAAACTGTTAATGCTGCTAGCCACATAAATGAGAAAATGGAGAGAATCCTAAAATTGAGAGTAGTTCTCATTCTTTTTGTTTTCAGTTTATAGACTATGATTTTTCAGATTGTACAAAAAATAAACTACTCTATTTTCAATCAATTCCTTGTGCCAATTTTAATGCACAATGCTTCAGTAGTTGGACTGAAAACACTGAGAGGAGAATGAGAAGAATTCACATAATGGAATTACTGTTACATAAAAGCATTAGGTTTTATAATCACTGCAAAAATAAATTAATTCTGTCTCCAGAAGTTTAGGACCTAAACTACACCTCAGCAGTCCCTTCAAGAATTGCAATTTTCCTAATGGCTCATAATATCAGTACAAGTTCCCTCATAGATCGAGGGTAGCAGATCAATTTATGAGCATAGATCCGCTGAACTATGGTTAACAGGCCTCCGTGTTTATTTCAGGAAGACCTTTCCGATTGTTAGAGAGGCTTCTCTGGGCCATGGTAAAAACATTACAAACCTCCAGAGGGCAGGCCATCTGGGATAGTTACAGACACTGAACAAATACATATTAAGATACTCATTGCATATGCAACAACTTGACTCTAAGACTAGATTTTACACCCTCACAGTTAAAACTCTGCAAGCTGATATATTGAAATTCCTTGCAGATTGTTTCTTGGATGTCTATTCCCCATTCCCCTTGCCCTCCTCACATTAGAAATAACTAACATAGCATCTTAGCTTCCCTAGTTTCTGCTGGAGGACCCTTTGGAGAGCTGGAAGGAGAAGCCACTAGCTTCAGCCTCCAGGAATCTTTGTAGATGGGATAAAGAGCTCTGCTCTCAGGTTTCACAGAGTCATCTCCTGTGTCATACTTCTGCATGGTAAGGCTGACATCTCACTCATTTACAGAGCTGTTTCCTTAGCAGGATCCAATTCTAAGGACCCAGAGCCTTACTCTCCAACAGCACCTGTCCTTCTGCAGCCTCTCCTTGTTCAGCTGATATGTCCCAAGCATGATGAAGCCTGGTGGAGGAAAAGACCCAGGAGGGATTTATCTTGGTACTTTCGTAGTTCCTTCAGTGGATAACAGCAAAGGACAGTCAGCTGTTTTAGTATAAGTTTGGGAAAAAATCAAGTCCCATCATTAAAAGTATTGCACACTTCTCTTTCATTGATTTGCTGGGCTATTGTTAGTCTCTGTTCTGTATGTCGTAGAAGCAAGAGGCAGATGGAAAGAATCTAGAAATTCAGGATCCATGAGGATTCATCTCTGTTAGCCTCTCTGCCATCCATGTGCTAGCCTTTGAGATACTACATTTTTCTGCATCTATCCATATCCAACTACCAATGATCAGTACCATTAGTCTGTTTCACAGTAATCAACAAGAAAACACAGACCCACCAAATGTTGTGATGGGCAACAGGATGATGGGAGCTGGGAGACTGTGATGTGACTTCTGATTTCTCCTCACAGTCTCCTCCCTTCACCCAATTTCATCTTATCAGAGGACAAGAACTTTTCTCCTTGAGACATCACTTCATGAACGAGCAGCATGACAGGGTAGCATTAAAGGTCTTTATGCTGTCCACAAATCTGTTTAAGGGTATAGCTCCCTTACCCGATACAGTCACTGTCTTTCAACTACTTTCCCAAGGCTCTGTGAAGGAAACTTCCTCTCCCTACCTTTACTCATGTAAGCTAAAGGACTGTCTACTCCTCAAAGTTACTCTTTCCAAGGCTCACAGATCTTCTTTGCTTGTGCATATATAGCAACTGTCCTATGCTCCAAAATATTTGGGCATTTTTTGTCATAATGGAAGAGATGCAAATGGTAGGAACAAGAGGATCACGGTATGCCTCTAGGTCATCTCCTACCCTCTTGCTAAAATGGAAAATCTCTTCTGTTAGCATCATTCCTGTTCTAGGGAGGAGAAGGCAGTAGTCTGGACCAAAGTGAAGGCCTCAAGTCTGACTGACAACACAGAAAAGGGCCTGGATGCCAAAGTAAGGGTAGAGCATGTCTGTTTGTTCTAACATACATTTAAAAACTAGATACATCTCTGGCATTAAAATATTGCTCTTGCCTAACCTTCTGTCTGTGGTGGTTCAGGCCCAACCAGTGGCTGAGCACCTCGAGCTGCTCACTCACTCCCAGAGGAGAAACTGATAATGCCTCTGTGGGTTGGGATAAGGACAGTTTACTGACAAAATCACCATAAGCATAGAATAATAACAGCCCATTATGCAAATTACACTCAGACCAAGGGATAACAGGGTACCCACACAACAACCCAGCCACATATAGACTGCCCTGGAGGCACCCAGGAACATCCCCTCCTCCCCTGATCAGCACCTTTTACGTGAGAGTGATGTCAGGTGGTGTGTAAAACAGCCTGGGCTAACTCAGCTCACCTATGCTAACTCAGCTCACCTGTGCTGACTGCTTGGGGAGGGTAACTCTGGCCTGGCTAGAACCAGGAGACTGTTTAACCCAAAGGCTCACCTACCTAACTGTATGTGCCTTTATTTCTGTTTTGCCCCAGTTCAATAAGAACCCAATATTGAGACATCAAAGGAAACAATAGCAACTGAATAATATTAGCATTTGGTGTTACAGAAATAAAATAAAATAAAATAAAATAAAATAAAATAAAATAAAATAAAATAAAATATCTGATGCAGAATAACGCCACAAGATAAATGTCTTCAGTGTCAGAAAAAAGAATGTCATGGATTTAACCTGTTTACATGAAAGTATTTTCTCTGGTGGGATAATCCAAGTTTCAAAGATCTTGTCCTATATAATATCAAATCCTATTACTATTCAGCAAGGGAAAAGCTATTCCCTTAAAATCAAGGTCCTCTTTAAGAGCTTCCAGCAGGAAAAAGCTTGTATTGTGTGCACAAGCACACAGAGAAGGCATCTCAAAGGGAAATATTAGCTTCAAATTAATTTCTGTCAGATTTGATTGAAAAACTCACACATATCTGTCCATTGGAGGTTTGTGACCTGACTCTGCCTGACTGAGATTTGATAATTAAATAGAGACTCCTACATTTATCAGTTTTGCTGTAGTCAAGAAATATAGCTGTAAAAAGTGCAAAACTGCATAACAGTAAAATTAGAACAAGGAGATTTTTTTAAAATACCACTGTGAAGCTTCAATTGCTTATTAACGAGAAATGCCCATAATTAGGAAAGAAAAGAAAAAATAATCAAATGTTATGCTAATATTACTGCACCATTTCTGAACCAAGTTGTCGTGTTATTGCGTAATGCACCTGAATAGATTTTTCCTACCAAGCCAAGGTCAGAGCTTTAATTTCTTGACCACTTGCTGTTGCTGGCCACTATTGCAGCTACCCTAAAAACAGGCAGGACCTTGAGCCTTTCTCATGTAGCAAGTTCTGAAAATCTGTACCATTCCTTCACTGGAATTCTCTAACACCTGTTCCACTTTTTCTTATTTTCTCTCAATTTCTTACTTCTAGAATTTTAACACTTAAAAAAGAAATAATAAAAAATAAAATCCCTCTAGAAAATTTTTTAACCACATCTAATAAAAATATGACACCTGAATGCAAAGGCCGCATTTACATATGTGTAACTGCCTTGCTCCACAGCCAACATCCAAAATCCTAGTGGTGCTGGATATCCCATACAGAACTGCAGAAGCATAGTTCTTTTGACGCAGTAAAACAGAATTGGCATCTGCTGTCAGCCATTCAAAAAAGAATCTCAAATTTTATGGTCATTTATATCAGGACTGCACACCATTTTGAACTTTCTGATTATGACACATAACGTCTGAGACACATTTGCTCACTATTTAAAGAAACAGTGGAAAATAGGGAAGACATTCATGCAAATTAAACTGACAGGTAACTGTGAGAATATCCTAATGAATTTGTCTTCGGGAATGTTATTTAGTTTATATCATATCTCATTTAATCTTTTTTAAAAGGATCTTTACATGAAGGAGTTTGGTAAGAAAGGCAACTGGGGAATAGGGAACTGAGGGGAGGAAGAAGAAAAAATACATAGAAACTTTAGCATAATGGAGGGTAAGAAGCAAGAAGACAAAGAAACAGGACATTGGCCACTGGATGACTGAGGGAGTGCTGACTGGACAGGAAGAAAATGGGCAGCAGCAGTCACTGGCAATAGAAGGACAAAAATTGCAAGGACTGAGGCAATAGGACTGTGACCAAACATCTGAGTCTCTAGCTGCTGGGGGCTTGCTGAAAATCTCCATTCCCTATTTCCTCAGTTCATGTGTATTCATTTACCCCCGAGGCATTGTAGAAGGACACCATTTTGATTTGTTGTAACATTTTCCATTCTACATGGCTCTTTTATCTTCTTTATCTACCAACCAGATAACAGTGTATTTTTAACAGGCATCTCCACTAGGGTATTGACTAAGTGGCTCCCAAGTCCTCTGTCACAAGTCACTGAAACGATGAGATAGGTAAAGTAGTTATTGATGTTTTCTACTGCCTTGGTAGCTG